>NW_027666348.1:0-53699 GCF_963455335.1 Martes martes
GACTGGGACCGCAGGACCCACGGAGGCGCCCACTCCAGTCTCAGAGCGCGGGCGTCCTGCTGACAGCAGCCCCTCTTCTGCCAGCCTGACACTGGCCCCCGGTCGGCTCCCCTGGAGGGAGCGCTAGCGAAGCACCGCGCGCGGCCTGCCCGTCACGCAGAGAGGGCAGGACGGCGGCACCCGCCTTGGGGCAGCCAGGCTTGGAAGCGCCTGCCCCAGACGGGGCTGCGGGGCGGGGCGGGGCGGGGCGGGGCGGCCGGGGCAGAGGGTGGAAGGCCGCAGCAAGGGCCACCGGAGCACGTCGGGGGCAGCGCGGTTGCCCCGCACGCCACGCTCGGTGCCGTGATGAGGGAAGCCGTCCTGACACCGAGAAGCACAGCGCAAGGCGCGAACGCCTCAGCTCCGTGAGGGAGCAGCCCGGAGGAGGCCCACTCGGCGGCAGCCTCCCCCAGGGCCAGAAAGCCTTCTGTCGGACGCTGGCCGGAGGCTCACACAACCCCCGAGAGCTTTGCCCCCCTCCCCCACCCCAGGGACCCGTGGGGGCCGCCAGCCCGTCCGGCGCGACGGCGCGGTTCGGGGAGCCAGAGTCGTTCCGCACAGGGGGCGCGGAAGCCGAAGGAGCCCAAGGTGCCCTGAGTTCAGAGCGACACGGTGCTCCGGGTAAAGCCTTCTCCCCCCTGACCAGCCTGGGCGAAGCGGGAGGCGTGGATGAGGGAGGAAGCGGCCCGGCGGCGTCCTGAGCGGCGAGCGCCGGGGCTGAGGGGGCCCGCCTCTGCCGGCTCAGCGCCTGGCGCCTGGCGCCTGGCGCCGTCGTGCGCGGGGAGGCGGTCTGCTACCTCAGAGCGTGTGTGGACGCCTGAGGCAAGGTCCCTCGGCCTCCCTGTGAGAAAGAAGTCAGGGTGGGATGCCCACAGCGTCCCCGCACACATGGCCCCACGGAGAAGGACGCCTTCTCCAGCCTGAGCCTGTGCAACGCGAGCGAGCGAGAACCAGAGCCTTACCTCCAAGAATCAAGCTTGAAGCCCAGCTGCCTTTTCGCGTGCAGGCCTCTCTCGCAAAGAGAGAAAGAGAGTGGCGCCCGTGGGCTGGTGCGGGAGCCGCGCGAAGATGCCCGGCCGTCGGGTCGGAGGACATCCGAGAAGCTGCCCCTTCCCTCGGCCTCACAGAAGCCCGCCCGAAGGCACCGAGACCGGCTCCTGCTGCTACCGTGACCGCGGGACCCACAGCGGCACACACGCCCCGGGACCGATGGCTCGGCAGTGCTTCGGCCAGCAGCCCCGCTTCTCTCGGGCCGGACCGTCGTCGCTGTGGGTCGGCGCCCCGGGAGCAAGCGTGAGGAAAGCACCGTGCTGCCTCCCCGTCCGGCGCAGAGCACAGGACGGCGACGCCCTCCTTGGGGCGTACATCCCTGGAGGCGCCCTGAGCCTGGAGGCCTTCCCGAACCCGAACCCCGGTGGGGGCGGGGAGGGCAGCTGGGAGGGGAGGGAGCGCTGAACAAGTGCCTCGGCAGAACTGCGGCACGGGCCACTTGCCCCGGACACCGCACTCCGTGCCGGGGAGAGAGAAGCAAGCGGTCGGGACGCCCAGAAGCACAGAGCAAGGCACCTGCTCCTCTGCTCCACGAGCGAGCCGCACGGACGAGGCCCGGTCAGCTCGTTCCCCCTCATGCCAGAAGGCCTCCTGTCAGACGCTGGCGAACGTACACACCCCTCGCCCCGCCCCGCCGGCCCGGGGGCTCTGGCCTCCACCCAGGGGACAGGCGGGTGCCGCCAGCCCCTCCGGTGCGACGGCGTGTTTCGGGGAGACAGAGTCCTTGCACCCAGGGGCTCGCAAGCCGATCGAGCCAGCGGGCCCTGAACTCAAAGCAGCACCGTTCTCTGGGCAAAGCGTTCTCCGAGCAGCAGCGTCCGCGAACAGAGACGCGTGGACGAGAGCGGAGGCGGCCCGCTTCCTGACCGGGCAGCGCCCGGGCTGAGGGTCCGGCCGCTGCCTGCTCAGCACCCGGCGTCGTACATGGGGAGGCAGGGGGCTAACTCCGAGTGCGTGCGAACCGAACGCCCCAGTTCAGTCAAGTCCCTCGGCCTCTCTGTGAGGAGGAAGTCGGCGGGGGAGGCCCGCCCCGTCCCCGCAAACGTCGCTCCACGCAAGGGCATGCCTTCTCAAAGCTGAGCCCGGGGAACGTTCGCGAGGGAGACCCAGAGCCTTACCTCCAGGGAACAAACCAGAAGCCGAGCTGCCTTTCGCGGGCAGGCCGCTCTCTCGCGACGAGAGGCGGGCTCGCGCCGGCCGGTTCGTGCGGCCGCCCGAGGGAGGTGCCCGGCCTTCGGGTCGGAGGACGTCCTAGAAGGCGCCCCTTCCCTGGGCCTCACAGAAGCCCCGCACGAGGGCGTCGAAACCGGGCTCCTGCTGCGACTGGGACCGCAGGACCCACGGAGGCGCCCACTCCAGTCTCAGAGCGCGGGCGTCCTGCTGACAGCAGCCCCTCTTCTGCCAGCCTGACACTGGCCCCCGGTCGGCTCCCCTGGAGGGAGCGCTAGCGAAGCACCGCGCGCGGCCTGCCCGTCACGCAGAGAGGGCAGGACGGCGGCACCCGCCTTGGGGCAGCCAGGCTTGGAAGCGCCTGCCCCAGACGGGGCTGCGGGGCGGGGCGGGGCGGGGCGGGGCGGCCGGGGCAGAGGGTGGAAGGCCGCAGCAAGGGCCACCGGAGCACGTCGGGGGCAGCGCGGTTGCCCCGCACGCCACGCTCGGTGCCGTGATGAGGGAAGCCGTCCTGACACCGAGAAGCACAGCGCAAGGCGCGAACGCCTCAGCTCCGTGAGGGAGCAGCCCGGAGGAGGCCCACTCGGCGGCAGCCTCCCCAGGGCCAGAAAGCCTTCTGTCGGACGCTGGCGGAGGCTCACACAACCCCCGAGAGCTTTGCCCCCCCTCCCCCACCCCAGGGACCCGTGGGGGCCGCCAGCCCGTCCGGCGCGACGGCGCGGTTCGGGGAGCCAGAGTCGTTCCGCACAGGGGCGCGGAAGCCGAAGGAGCCCAAGGTGCCCTGAGTTCAGAGCGACACGGTGCTCCGGGTAAAGCCTTCTCCCCCCTGACCAGCCTGGGCGAAGCGGGAGGCGTGGATGAGGGAGGAAGCGGCCCGGCGGCGTCCTGAGCGGCGAGCGCCGGGGCTGAGGGGGCCCGCCTCTGCCGGCTCAGCGCCTGGCGCCTGGCGCCTGGCGCCGTCGTGCGCGGGGAGGCGGTCTGCTACCTCAGAGCGTGTGTGGACGCCTGAGGCAAGGTCCCTCGGCCTCCCTGTGAGAAAGAAGTCAGGGTGGGATGCCCACAGCGTCCCCGCACACATGGCCCCACGGAGAAGGACGCCTTCTCCAGCCTGAGCCTGTGCAACGCGAGCGAGCGAGAACCAGAGCCTTACCTCCAAGAATCAAGCTTGAAGCCCAGCTGCCTTTTCGCGTGCAGGCCTCTCTCGCAAAGAGAGAAAGAGAGTGGCGCCCGTGGGCTGGTGCGGGAGCCGCGCGAAGATGCCCGGCCGTCGGGTCGGAGGACATCCGAGAAGCTGCCCCTTCCCTCGGCCTCACAGAAGCCCGCCCGAAGGCACCGAGACCGGCTCCTGCTGCTACCGTGACCGCGGGACCCACAGCGGCACACACGCCCCGGGACCGATGGCTCGGCAGTGCTTCGGCCAGCAGCCCCGCTTCTCTCGGGCCGGACCGTCGTCGCTGTGGGTCGGCGCCCCGGGAGCAAGCGTGAGGAAAGCACCGTGCTGCCTCCCCGTCCGGCGCAGAGCACAGGACGGCGACGCCCTCCTTGGGGCGTACATCCCTGGAGGCGCCCTGAGCCTGGAGGCCTTCCCGAACCCGAACCCCGGTGGGGGCGGGGAGGGCAGCTGGGAGGGGAGGGAGCGCTGAACAAGTGCCTCGGCAGAACTGCGGCACGGGCCACTTGCCCCGGACACCGCACTCCGTGCCGGGGAGAGAGAAGCAAGCGGTCGGGACGCCCAGAAGCACAGAGCAAGGCACCTGCTCCTCTGCTCCACGAGCGAGCCGCACGGACGAGGCCCGGTCAGCTCGTTCCCCCTCATGCCAGAAGGCCTCCTGTCAGACGCTGGCGAACGTACACACCCCTCGCCCCGCCCCGCCGGCCCGGGGGCTCTGGCCTCCACCCAGGGGACAGGTGGGTGCCGCCAGCCCCTCCGGTGCGACGGCGTGTTTCGGGGAGACAGAGTCCTTGCACCCAGGGGCTCGCAAGCCGATCGAGCCAGCGGGCCCTGAACTCAAAGCAGCACCGTTCTCTGGCAAAGCGTTCTCCGAGCAGCAGCGTCCGCGAACAGAGACGCGTGGACGAGAGCGGAGGCGGCCCGCTTCCTGACCGGGCAGCGCCCGGGCTGAGGGTCCGGCCGCTGCCTGCTCAGCACCCGGCGTCGTACATGGGGAGGCAGGGGGCTAACTCCGAGTGCGTGCGAACCGAACGCCCCAGTTCAGTCAAGTCCCTCGGCCTCTCTGTGAGGAGGAAGTCGGCGGGGGAGGCCCGCCCCGTCCCCGCAAACGTCGCTCCACGCAAGGGCATGCCTTCTCAAAGCTGAGCCCGGGGAACGTTCGCGAGGGAGACCCAGAGCCTTACCTCCAGGGAACAAACCAGAAGCCGAGCTGCCTTTCGCGGGCAGGCCGCTCTCTCGCGACGAGAGGCGGGCTCGCGCCGGCCGGTTCGTGCGGCCGCCCGAGGGAGGTGCCCGGCCTTCGGGTCGGAGGACGTCCTAGAAGGCGCCCCTTCCCTGGGCCTCACAGAAGCCCCGCACGAGGGCGTCGAAACCGGCTCCTGCTGCGACTGGGACCGCAGGACCCACGGAGGCGCCCACTCCAGTCTCAGAGCGCGGGCGTCCTGCTGACAGCAGCCCCTCTTCTGCCAGCCTGACACTGGCCCCCGGTCGGCTCCCCTGGAGGGAGCGCTAGCGAAGCACCGCGCGCGGCCTGCCCGTCACGCAGAGAGGGCAGGACGGCGGCACCCGCCTTGGGGCAGCCAGGCTTGGAAGCGCCTGCCCCAGACGGGGCTGCGGGGCGGGGCGGGGCGGGGCGGGGCGGCCGGGGCAGAGGGTGGAAGGCCGCAGCAAGGGCCACCGGAGCACGTCGGGGGCAGCGCGGTTGCCCCGCACGCCACGCTCGGTGCCGTGATGAGGGAAGCCGTCCTGACACCGAGAAGCACAGCGCAAGGCGCGAACGCCTCAGCTCCGTGAGGGAGCAGCCCGGAGGAGGCCCACTCGGCGGCAGCCTCCCCCAGGGCCAGAAAGCCTTCTGTCGGACGCTGGCGGAGGCTCACACAACCCCCGAGAGCTTTGCCCCCCCTCCCCCACCCCAGGGACCCGTGGGGGCCGCCAGCCCGTCCGGCGCGACGGCGCGGTTCGGGGAGCCAGAGTCGTTCCGCACAGGGGCGCGGAAGCCGAAGGAGCCCAAGGTGCCCTGAGTTCAGAGCGACACGGTGCTCCGGGTAAAGCCTTCTCCCCCCTGACCAGCCTGGGCGAAGCGGGAGGCGTGGATGAGGGAGGAAGCGGCCCGGCGGCGTCCTGAGCGGCGAGCGCCGGGGCTGAGGGGGCCCGCCTCTGCCGGCTCAGCGCCTGGCGCCTGGCGCCTGGCGCCGTCGTGCGCGGGGAGGCGGTCTGCTACCTCAGAGCGTGTGTGGACGCCTGAGGCAAGGTCCCTCGGCCTCCCTGTGAGAAAGAAGTCAGGGTGGGATGCCCACAGCGTCCCCGCACACATGGCCCCACGGAGAAGGACGCCTTCTCCAGCCTGAGCCTGTGCAACGCGAGCGAGCGAGAACCAGAGCCTTACCTCCAAGAATCAAGCTTGAAGCCCAGCTGCCTTTTCGCGTGCAGGCCTCTCTCGCAAAGAGAGAAAGAGAGTGGCGCCCGTGGGCTGGTGCGGGAGCCGCGCGAAGATGCCCGGCCGTCGGGTCGGAGGACATCCGAGAAGCTGCCCCTTCCCTCGGCCTCACAGAAGCCCGCCCGAAGGCACCGAGACCGGCTCCTGCTGCTACCGTGACCGCGGGACCCACAGCGGCACACACGCCCCGGGACCGATGGCTCGGCAGTGCTTCGGCCAGCAGCCCCGCTTCTCTCGGGCCGGACCGTCGTCGCTGTGGGTCGGCGCCCCGGGAGCAAGCGTGAGGAAAGCACCGTGCTGCCTCCCCGTCCGGCGCAGAGCACAGGACGGCGACGCCCTCCTTGGGGCGTACATCCCTGGAGGCGCCCTGAGCCTGGAGGCCTTCCCGAACCCGAACCCCGGTGGGGGCGGGGAGGGCAGCTGGGAGGGGAGGGAGCGCTGAACAAGTGCCTCGGCAGAACTGCGGCACGGGCCACTTGCCCCGGACACCGCACTCCGTGCCGGGGAGAGAGAAGCAAGCGGTCGGGACGCCCAGAAGCACAGAGCAAGGCACCTGCTCCTCTGCTCCACGAGCGAGCCGCACGGACGAGGCCCGGTCAGCTCGTTCCCCCTCATGCCAGAAGGCCTCCTGTCAGACGCTGGCGAACGTACACACCCCTCGCCCCGCCCCGCCGGCCCGGGGGCTCTGGCCTCCACCCAGGGGACAGGTGGGTGCCGCCAGCCCCTCCGGTGCGACGGCGTGTTTCGGGGAGACAGAGTCCTTGCACCCAGGGGCTCGCAAGCCGATCGAGCCAGCGGGCCCTGAACTCAAAGCAGCACCGTTCTCTGGGCAAAGCGTTCTCCGAGCAGCAGCGTCCGCGAACAGAGACGCGTGGACGAGAGCGGAGGCGGCCCGCTTCCTGACCGGGCAGCGCCCGGGCTGAGGGTCCGGCCGCTGCCTGCTCAGCACCCGGCGTCGTACATGGGGAGGCAGGGGGCTAACTCCGAGTGCGTGCGAACCGAACGCCCCAGTTCAGTCAAGTCCCTCGGCCTCTCTGTGAGGAGGAAGTCGGCGGGGGAGGCCCGCCCCGTCCCCGCAAACGTCGCTCCACGCAAGGGCATGCCTTCTCAAAGCTGAGCCCGGGGAACGTTCGCGAGGGAGACCCAGAGCCTTACCTCCAGGGAACAAACCAGAAGCCGAGCTGCCTTTCGCGGGCAGGCCGCTCTCTCGCGACGAGAGGCGGGCTCGCGCCGGCCGGTTCGTGCGGCCGCCCGAGGGAGGTGCCCGGCCTTCGGGTCGGAGGACGTCCTAGAAGGCGCCCCTTCCCTGGGCCTCACAGAAGCCCCGCACGAGGGCGTCGAAACCGGCTCCTGCTGCGACTGGGACCGCAGGACCCACGGAGGCGCCCACTCCAGTCTCAGAGCGCGGGCGTCCTGCTGACAGCAGCCCCTCTTCTGCCAGCCTGACACTGGCCCCCGGTCGGCTCCCCTGGAGGGAGCGCTAGCGAAGCACCGCGCGCGGCCTGCCCGTCACGCAGAGAGGGCAGGACGGCGGCACCCGCCTTGGGGCAGCCAGGCTTGGAAGCGCCTGCCCCAGACGGGGCTGCGGGGCGGGGCGGGGCGGGGCGGGGCGGCCGGGGCAGAGGGTGGAAGGCCGCAGCAAGGGCCACCGGAGCACGTCGGGGGCAGCGCGGTTGCCCCGCACGCCACGCTCGGTGCCGTGATGAGGGAAGCCGTCCTGACACCGAGAAGCACAGCGCAAGGCGCGAACGCCTCAGCTCCGTGAGGGAGCAGCCCGGAGGAGGCCCACTCGGCGGCAGCCTCCCCCAGGGCCAGAAAGCCTTCTGTCGGACGCTGGCGGAGGCTCACACAACCCCCGAGAGCTTTGCCCCCCCTCCCCCACCCCAGGGACCCGTGGGGGCCGCCAGCCCGTCCGGCGCGACGGCGCGGTTCGGGGAGCCAGAGTCGTTCCGCACAGGGGCGCGGAAGCCGAAGGAGCCCAAGGTGCCCTGAGTTCAGAGCGACACGGTGCTCCGGGTAAAGCCTTCTCCCCCCTGACCAGCCTGGGCGAAGCGGGAGGCGTGGATGAGGGAGGAAGCGGCCCGGCGGCGTCCTGAGCGGCGAGCGCCGGGGCTGAGGGGGCCCGCCTCTGCCGGCTCAGCGCCTGGCGCCTGGCGCCTGGCGCCGTCGTGCGCGGGGAGGCGGTCTGCTACCTCAGAGCGTGTGTGGACGCCTGAGGCAAGGTCCCTCGGCCTCCCTGTGAGAAAGAAGTCAGGGTGGGATGCCCACAGCGTCCCCGCACACATGGCCCCACGGAGAAGGACGCCTTCTCCAGCCTGAGCCTGTGCAACGCGAGCGAGCGAGAACCAGAGCCTTACCTCCAAGAATCAAGCTTGAAGCCCAGCTGCCTTTTCGCGTGCAGGCCTCTCTCGCAAAGAGAGAAAGAGAGTGGCGCCCGTGGGCTGGTGCGGGAGCCGCGCGAAGATGCCCGGCCGTCGGGTCGGAGGACATCCGAGAAGCTGCCCCTTCCCTCGGCCTCACAGAAGCCCGCCCGAAGGCACCGAGACCGGCTCCTGCTGCTACCGTGACCGCGGGACCCACAGCGGCACACACGCCCCGGGACCGATGGCTCGGCAGTGCTTCGGCCAGCAGCCCCGCTTCTCTCGGGCCGGACCGTCGTCGCTGTGGGTCGGCGCCCCGGGAGCAAGCGTGAGGAAAGCACCGTGCTGCCTCCCCGTCCGGCGCAGAGCACAGGACGGCGACGCCCTCCTTGGGGCGTACATCCCTGGAGGCGCCCTGAGCCTGGAGGCCTTCCCGAACCCGAACCCCGGTGGGGGCGGGGAGGGCAGCTGGGAGGGGAGGGAGCGCTGAACAAGTGCCTCGGCAGAACTGCGGCACGGGCCACTTGCCCCGGACACCGCACTCCGTGCCGGGGAGAGAGAAGCAAGCGGTCGGGACGCCCAGAAGCACAGAGCAAGGCACCTGCTCCTCTGCTCCACGAGCGAGCCGCACGGACGAGGCCCGGTCAGCTCGTTCCCCCTCATGCCAGAAGGCCTCCTGTCAGACGCTGGCGAACGTACACACCCCTCGCCCCGCCCCGCCGGCCCGGGGGCTCTGGCCTCCACCCAGGGGACAGGTGGGTGCCGCCAGCCCCTCCGGTGCGACGGCGTGTTTCGGGGAGACAGAGTCCTTGCACCCAGGGGCTCGCAAGCCGATCGAGCCAGCGGGCCCTGAACTCAAAGCAGCACCGTTCTCTGGGCAAAGCGTTCTCCGAGCAGCAGCGTCCGCGAACAGAGACGCGTGGACGAGAGCGGAGGCGGCCCGCTTCCTGACCGGGCAGCGCCCGGGCTGAGGGTCCGGCCGCTGCCTGCTCAGCACCCGGCGTCGTACATGGGGAGGCAGGGGGCTAACTCCGAGTGCGTGCGAACCGAACGCCCCAGTTCAGTCAAGTCCCTCGGCCTCTCTGTGAGGAGGAAGTCGGCGGGGGAGGCCCGCCCCGTCCCCGCAAACGTCGCTCCACGCAAGGGCATGCCTTCTCAAAGCTGAGCCCGGGGAACGTTCGCGAGGGAGACCCAGAGCCTTACCTCCAGGGAACAAACCAGAAGCCGAGCTGCCTTTCGCGGGCAGGCCGCTCTCTCGCGACGAGAGGCGGGCTCGCGCCGGCCGGTTCGTGCGGCCGCCCGAGGGAGGTGCCCGGCCTTCGGGTCGGAGGACGTCCTAGAAGGCGCCCCTTCCCTGGGCCTCACAGAAGCCCCGCACGAGGGCGTCGAAACCGGCTCCTGCTGCGACTGGGACCGCAGGACCCACGGAGGCGCCCACTCCAGTCTCAGAGCGCGGGCGTCCTGCTGACAGCAGCCCCTCTTCTGCCAGCCTGACACTGGCCCCCGGTCGGCTCCCCTGGAGGGAGCGCTAGCGAAGCACCGCGCGCGGCCTGCCCGTCACGCAGAGAGGGCAGGACGGCGGCACCCGCCTTGGGGCAGCCAGGCTTGGAAGCGCCTGCCCCAGACGGGGCTGCGGGGCGGGGCGGGGCGGGGCGGGGCGGCCGGGGCAGAGGGTGGAAGGCCGCAGCAAGGGCCACCGGAGCACGTCGGGGGCAGCGCGGTTGCCCCGCACGCCACGCTCGGTGCCGTGATGAGGGAAGCCGTCCTGACACCGAGAAGCACAGCGCAAGGCGCGAACGCCTCAGCTCCGTGAGGGAGCAGCCCGGAGGAGGCCCACTCGGCGGCAGCCTCCCCCAGGGCCAGAAAGCCTTCTGTCGGACGCTGGCGGAGGCTCACACAACCCCCGAGAGCTTTGCCCCCCCTCCCCCACCCCAGGGACCCGTGGGGGCCGCCAGCCCGTCCGGCGCGACGGCGCGGTTCGGGGAGCCAGAGTCGTTCCGCACAGGGGCGCGGAAGCCGAAGGAGCCCAAGGTGCCCTGAGTTCAGAGCGACACGGTGCTCCGGGTAAAGCCTTCTCCCCCCTGACCAGCCTGGGCGAAGCGGGAGGCGTGGATGAGGGAGGAAGCGGCCCGGCGGCGTCCTGAGCGGCGAGCGCCGGGGCTGAGGGGGCCCGCCTCTGCCGGCTCAGCGCCTGGCGCCTGGCGCCTGGCGCCCTCGTGCGCGGGGAGGCGGTCTGCTACCTCAGAGCGTGTGTGGACGCCTGAGGCAAGGTCCCTCGGCCTCCCTGTGAGAAAGAAGTCAGGGTGGGATGCCCACAGCGTCCCCGCACACATGGCCCCACGGAGAAGGACGCCTTCTCCAGCCTGAGCCTGTGCAACGCGAGCGAGCGAGAACCAGAGCCTTACCTCCAAGAATCAAGCTTGAAGCCCAGCTGCCTTTTCGCGTGCAGGCCTCTCTCGCAAAGAGAGAAAGAGAGTGGCGCCCGTGGGCTGGTGCGGGAGCCGCGCGAAGATGCCCGGCCGTCGGGTCGGAGGACATCCGAGAAGCTGCCCCTTCCCTCGGCCTCACAGAAGCCCGCCCGAAGGCACCGAGACCGGCTCCTGCTGCTACCGTGACCGCGGGACCCACAGCGGCACACACGCCCCGGGACCGATGGCTCGGCAGTGCTTCGGCCAGCAGCCCCGCTTCTCTCGGGCCGGACCGTCGTCGCTGTGGGTCGGCGCCCCGGGAGCAAGCGTGAGGAAAGCACCGTGCTGCCTCCCCGTCCGGCGCAGAGCACAGGACGGCGACGCCCTCCTTGGGGCGTACATCCCTGGAGGCGCCCTGAGCCTGGAGGCCTTCCCGAACCCGAACCCCGGTGGGGGCGGGGAGGGCAGCTGGGAGGGGAGGGAGCGCTGAACAAGTGCCTCGGCAGAACTGCGGCACGGGCCACTTGCCCCGGACACCGCACTCCGTGCCGGGGAGAGAGAAGCAAGCGGTCGGGACGCCCAGAAGCACAGAGCAAGGCACCTGCTCCTCTGCTCCACGAGCGAGCCGCACGGACGAGGCCCGGTCAGCTCGTTCCCCCTCATGCCAGAAGGCCTCCTGTCAGACGCTGGCGAACGTACACACCCCTCGCCCCGCCCCGCCGGCCCGGGGGCTCTGGCCTCCACCCAGGGGACAGGTGGGTGCCGCCAGCCCCTCCGGTGCGACGGCGTGTTTCGGGGAGACAGAGTCCTTGCACCCAGGGGCTCGCAAGCCGATCGAGCCAGCGGGCCCTGAACTCAAAGCAGCACCGTTCTCTGGGCAAAGCGTTCTCCGAGCAGCAGCGTCCGCGAACAGAGACGCGTGGACGAGAGCGGAGGCGGCCCGCTTCCTGACCGGGCAGCGCCCGGGCTGAGGGTCCGGCCGCTGCCTGCTCAGCACCCGGCGTCGTACATGGGGAGGCAGGGGGCTAACTCCGAGTGCGTGCGAACCGAACGCCCCAGTTCAGTCAAGTCCCTCGGCCTCTCTGTGAGGAGGAAGTCGGCGGGGGAGGCCCGCCCCGTCCCCGCAAACGTCGCTCCACGCAAGGGCATGCCTTCTCAAAGCTGAGCCCGGGGAACGTTCGCGAGGGAGACCCAGAGCCTTACCTCCAGGGAACAAACCAGAAGCCGAGCTGCCTTTCGCGGGCAGGCCGCTCTCTCGCGACGAGAGGCGGGCTCGCGCCGGCCGGTTCGTGCGGCCGCCCGAGGGAGGTGCCCGGCCTTCGGGTCGGAGGACGTCCTAGAAGGCGCCCCTTCCCTGGGCCTCACAGAAGCCCCGCACGAGGGCGTCGAAACCGGCTCCTGCTGCGACTGGGACCGCAGGACCCACGGAGGCGCCCACTCCAGTCTCAGAGCGCGGGCGTCCTGCTGACAGCAGCCCCTCTTCTGCCAGCCTGACACTGGCCCCCGGTCGGCTCCCCTGGAGGGAGCGCTAGCGAAGCACCGCGCGCGGCCTGCCCGTCACGCAGAGAGGGCAGGACGGCGGCACCCGCCTTGGGGCAGCCAGGCTTGGAAGCGCCTGCCCCAGACGGGGCTGCGGGGCGGGGCGGGGCGGGGCGGGGCGGCCGGGGCAGAGGGTGGAAGGCCGCAGCAAGGGCCACCGGAGCACGTCGGGGGCAGCGCGGTTGCCCCGCACGCCACGCTCGGTGCCGTGATGAGGGAAGCCGTCCTGACACCGAGAAGCACAGCGCAAGGCGCGAACGCCTCAGCTCCGTGAGGGAGCAGCCCGGAGGAGGCCCACTCGGCGGCAGCCTCCCCCAGGGCCAGAAAGCCTTCTGTCGGACGCTGGCGGAGGCTCACACAACCCCCGAGAGCTTTGCCCCCCCTCCCCCACCCCAGGGACCCGTGGGGGCCGCCAGCCCGTCCGGCGCGACGGCGCGGTTCGGGGAGCCAGAGTCGTTCCGCACAGGGGCGCGGAAGCCGAAGGAGCCCAAGGTGCCCTGAGTTCAGAGCGACACGGTGCTCCGGGTAAAGCCTTCTCCCCCCTGACCAGCCTGGGCGAAGCGGGAGGCGTGGATGAGGGAGGAAGCGGCCCGGCGGCGTCCTGAGCGGCGAGCGCCGGGGCTGAGGGGGCCCGCCTCTGCCGGCTCAGCGCCTGGCGCCTGGTGCCTGGCGCCGTCGTGCGCGGGGAGGCGGTCTGCTACCTCAGAGCGTGTGTGGACGCCTGAGGCAAGGTCCCTCGGCCTCCCTGTGAGAAAGAAGTCAGGGTGGGATGCCCACAGCGTCCCCGCACACATGGCCCCACGGAGAAGGACGCCTTCTCCAGCCTGAGCCTGTGCAACGCGAGCGAGCGAGAACCAGAGCCTTACCTCCAAGAATCAAGCTTGAAGCCCAGCTGCCTTTTCGCGTGCAGGCCTCTCTCGCAAAGAGAGAAAGAGAGTGGCGCCCGTGGGCTGGTGCGGGAGCCGCGCGAAGATGCCCGGCCGTCGGGTCGGAGGACATCCGAGAAGCTGCCCCTTCCCTCGGCCTCACAGAAGCCCGCCCGAAGGCACCGAGACCGGCTCCTGCTGCTACCGTGACCGCGGGACCCACAGCGGCACACACGCCCCGGGACCGATGGCTCGGCAGTGCTTCGGCCAGCAGCCCCGCTTCTCTCGGGCCGGACCGTCGTCGCTGTGGGTCGGCGCCCCGGGAGCAAGCGTGAGGAAAGCACCGTGCTGCCTCCCCGTCCGGCGCAGAGCACAGGACGGCGACGCCCTCCTTGGGGCGTACATCCCTGGAGGCGCCCTGAGCCTGGAGGCCTTCCCGAACCCGAACCCCGGTGGGGGCGGGGAGGGCAGCTGGGAGGGGAGGGAGCGCTGAACAAGTGCCTCGGCAGAAGTGCGGCACGGGCCACTTGCCCCGGACACCGCACTCCGTGCCGGGGAGAGAGAAGCAAGCGGTCGGGACGCCCAGAAGCACAGAGCAAGGCACCTGCTCCTCTGCTCCACGAGCGAGCCGCACGGACGAGGCCCGGTCAGCTCGTTCCCCCTCATGCCAGAAGGCCTCCTGTCAGACGCTGGCGAACGTACACACCCCTCGCCCCGCCCCGCCGGCCCGGGGGCTCTGGCCTCCACCCAGGGGACAGGCGGGTGCCGCCAGCCCCTCCGGTGCGACGGCGTGTTTCGGGGAGACAGAGTCCTTGCACCCAGGGGCTCGCAAGCCGATCGAGCCAGCGGGCCCTGAACTCAAAGCAGCACCGTTCTCTGGGCAAAGCGTTCTCCGAGCAGCAGCGTCCGCGAACAGAGACGCGTGGACGAGAGCGGAGGCGGCCCGCTTCCTGACCGGGCAGCGCCCGGGCTGAGGGTCCGGCCGCTGCCTGCTCAGCACCCGGCGTCGTACATGGGGAGGCAGGGGGCTAACTCCGAGTGCGTGCGAACCGAACGCCCCAGTTCAGTCAAGTCCCTCGGCCTCTCTGTGAGGAGGAAGTCGGCGGGGGAGGCCCGCCCCGTCCCCGCAAACGTCGCTCCACGCAAGGGCATGCCTTCTCAAAGCTGAGCCCGGGGAACGTTCGCGAGGGAGACCCAGAGCCTTACCTCCAGGGAACAAACCAGAAGCCGAGCTGCCTTTCGCGGGCAGGCCGCTCTCTCGCGACGAGAGGCGGGCTCGCGCCGGCCGGTTCGTGCGGCCGCCCGAGGGAGGTGCCCGGCCTTCGGGTCGGAGGACGTCCTAGAAGGCGCCCCTTCCCTGGGCCTCACAGAAGCCCCGCACGAGGGCGTCGAAACCGGCTCCTGCTGCGACTGGGACCGCAGGACCCACGGAGGCGCCCACTCCAGTCTCAGAGCGCGGGCGTCCTGCTGACAGCAGCCCCTCTTCTGCCAGCCTGACACTGGCCCCCGGTCGGCTCCCCTGGAGGGAGCGCTAGCGAAGCACCGCGCGCGGCCTGCCCGTCACGCAGAGAGGGCAGGACGGCGGCACCCGCCTTGGGGCAGCCAGGCTTGGAAGCGCCTGCCCCAGACGGGGCTGCGGGGCGGGGCGGGGCGGGGCGGGGCGGCCGGGGCAGAGGGTGGAAGGCCGCAGCAAGGGCCACCGGAGCACGTCGGGGGCAGCGCGGTTGCCCCGCACGCCACGCTCGGTGCCGTGATGAGGGAAGCCGTCCTGACACCGAGAAGCACAGCGCAAGGCGCGAACGCCTCAGCTCCGTGAGGGAGCAGCCCGGAGGAGGCCCACTCGGCGGCAGCCTCCCCCAGGGCCAGAAAGCCTTCTGTCGGACGCTGGCGGAGGCTCACACAACCCCCGAGAGCTTTGCCCCCCCTCCCCCACCCCAGGGACCCGTGGGGGCCGCCAGCCCGTCCGGCGCGACGGCGCGGTTCGGGGAGCCAGAGTCGTTCCGCACAGGGGCGCGGAAGCCGAAGGAGCCCAAGGTGCCCTGAGTTCAGAGCGACACGGTGCTCCGGGTAAAGCCTTCTCCCCCCTGACCAGCCTGGGCGAAGCGGGAGGCGTGGATGAGGGAGGAAGCGGCCCGGCGGCGTCCTGAGCGGCGAGCGCCGGGGCTGAGGGGGCCCGCCTCTGCCGGCTCAGCGCCTGGCGCCTGGCGCCTGGCGCCGTCGTGCGCGGGGAGGCGGTCTGCTACCTCAGAGCGTGTGTGGACGCCTGAGGCAAGGTCCCTCGGCCTCCCTGTGAGAAAGAAGTCAGGGTGGGATGCCCACAGCGTCCCCGCACACATGGCCCCACGGAGAAGGACGCCTTCTCCAGCCTGAGCCTGTGCAACGCGAGCGAGCGAGAACCAGAGCCTTACCTCCAAGAATCAAGCTTGAAGCCCAGCTGCCTTTTCGCGTGCAGGCCTCTCTCGCAAAGAGAGAAAGAGAGTGGCGCCCGTGGGCTGGTGCGGGAGCCGCGCGAAGATGCCCGGCCGTCGGGTCGGAGGACATCCGAGAAGCTGCCCCTTCCCTCGGCCTCACAGAAGCCCGCCCGAAGGCACCGAGACCGGCTCCTGCTGCTACCGTGACCGCGGGACCCACAGCGGCACACACGCCCCGGGACCGATGGCTCGGCAGTGCTTCGGCCAGCAGCCCCGCTTCTCTCGGGCCGGACCGTCGTCGCTGTGGGTCGGCGCCCCGGGAGCAAGCGTGAGGAAAGCACCGTGCTGCCTCCCCGTCCGGCGCAGAGCACAGGACGGCGACGCCCTCCTTGGGGCGTACATCCCTGGAGGCGCCCTGAGCCTGGAGGCCTTCCCGAACCCGAACCCCGGTGGGGGCGGGGAGGGCAGCTGGGAGGGGAGGGAGCGCTGAACAAGTGCCTCGGCAGAACTGCGGCACGGGCCACTTGCCCCGGACACCGCACTCCGTGCCGGGGAGAGAGAAGCAAGCGGTCGGGACGCCCAGAAGCACAGAGCAAGGCACCTGCTCCTCTGCTCCACGAGCGAGCCGCACGGACGAGGCCCGGTCAGCTCGTTCCCCCTCATGCCAGAAGGCCTCCTGTCAGACGCTGGCGAACGTACACACCCCTCGCCCCGCCCCGCCGGCCCGGGGGCTCTGGCCTCCACCCAGGGGACAGGTGGGTGCCGCCAGCCCCTCCGGTGCGACGGCGTGTTTCGGGGAGACAGAGTCCTTGCACCCAGGGGCTCGCAAGCCGATCGAGCCAGCGGGCCCTGAACTCAAAGCAGCACCGTTCTCTGGGCAAAGCGTTCTCCGAGCAGCAGCGTCCGCGAACAGAGACGCGTGGACGAGAGCGGAGGCGGCCCGCTTCCTGACCGGGCAGCGCCCGGGCTGAGGGTCCGGCCGCTGCCTGCTCAGCACCCGGCGTCGTACATGGGGAGGCAGGGGGCTAACTCCGAGTGCGTGCGAACCGAACGCCCCAGTTCAGTCAAGTCCCTCGGCCTCTCTGTGAGGAGGAAGTCGGCGGGGGAGGCCCGCCCCGTCCCCGCAAACGTCGCTCCACGCAAGGGCATGCCTTCTCAAAGCTGAGCCCGGGGAACGTTCGCGAGGGAGACCCAGAGCCTTACCTCCAGGGAACAAACCAGAAGCCGAGCTGCCTTTCGCGGGCAGGCCGCTCTCTCGCGACGAGAGGCGGGCTCGCGCCGGCCGGTTCGTGCGGCCGCCCGAGGGAGGTGCCCGGCCTTCGGGTCGGAGGACGTCCTAGAAGGCGCCCCTTCCCTGGGCCTCACAGAAGCCCCGCACGAGGGCGTCGAAACCGGCTCCTGCTGCGACTGGGACCGCAGGACCCACGGAGGCGCCCACTCCAGTCTCAGAGCGCGGGCGTCCTGCTGACAGCAGCCCCTCTTCTGCCAGCCTGACACTGGCCCCCGGTCGGCTCCCCTGGAGGGAGCGCTAGCGAAGCACCGCGCGCGGCCTGCCCGTCACGCAGAGAGGGCAGGACGGCGGCACCCGCCTTGGGGCAGCCAGGCTTGGAAGCGCCTGCCCCAGACGGGGCTGCGGGGCGGGGCGGGGGCGGGGCGGGGCGGCCGGGGCAGAGGGTGGAAGGCCGCAGCAAGGGCCACCGGAGCACGTCGGGGGCAGCGCGGTTGCCCCGCACGCCACGCTCGGTGCCGTGATGAGGGAAGCCGTCCTGACACCGAGAAGCACAGCGCAAGGCGCGAACGCCTCAGCTCCGTGAGGGAGCAGCCCGGAGGAGGCCCACTCGGCGGCAGCCTCCCCCAGGGCCAGAAAGCCTTCTGTCGGACGCTGGCGGAGGCTCACACAACCCCCGAGAGCTTTGCCCCCCCTCCCCCACCCCAGGGACCCGTGGGGGCCGCCAGCCCGTCCGGCGCGACGGCGCGGTTCGGGGAGCCAGAGTCGTTCCGCACAGGGGCGCGGAAGCCGAAGGAGCCCAAGGTGCCCTGAGTTCAGAGCGACACGGTGCTCCGGGTAAAGCCTTCTCCCCCCTGACCAGCCTGGGCGAAGCGGGAGGCGTGGATGAGGGAGGAAGCGGCCCGGCGGCGTCCTGAGCGGCGAGCGCCGGGGCTGAGGGGGCCCGCCTCTGCCGGCTCAGCGCCTGGCGCCTGGCGCCTGGCGCCGTCGTGCGCGGGGAGGCGGTCTGCTACCTCAGAGCGTGTGTGGACGCCTGAGGCAAGGTCCCTCGGCCTCCCTGTGAGAAAGAAGTCAGGGTGGGATGCCCACAGCGTCCCCGCACACATGGCCCCACGGAGAAGGACGCCTTCTCCAGCCTGAGCCTGTGCAACGCGAGCGAGCGAGAACCAGAGCCTTACCTCCAAGAATCAAGCTTGAAGCCCAGCTGCCTTTTCGCGTGCAGGCCTCTCTCGCAAAGAGAGAAAGAGAGTGGCGCCCGTGGGCTGGTGCGGGAGCCGCGCGAAGATGCCCGGCCGTCGGGTCGGAGGACATCCGAGAAGCTGCCCCTTCCCTCGGCCTCACAGAAGCCCGCCCGAAGGCACCGAGACCGGCTCCTGCTGCTACCGTGACCGCGGGACCCACAGCGGCACACACGCCCCGGGACCGATGGCTCGGCAGTGCTTCGGCCAGCAGCCCCGCTTCTCTCGGGCCGGACCGTCGTCGCTGTGGGTCGGCGCCCCGGGAGCAAGCGTGAGGAAAGCACCGTGCTGCCTCCCCGTCCGGCGCAGAGCACAGGACGGCGACGCCCTCCTTGGGGCGTACATCCCTGGAGGCGCCCTGAGCCTGGAGGCCTTCCCGAACCCGAACCCCGGTGGGGGCGGGGAGGGCAGCTGGGAGGGGAGGGAGCGCTGAACAAGTGCCTCGGCAGAACTGCGGCACGGGCCACTTGCCCCGGACACCGCACTCCGTGCCGGGGAGAGAGAAGCAAGCGGTCGGGACGCCCAGAAGCACAGAGCAAGGCACCTGCTCCTCTGCTCCACGAGCGAGCCGCACGGACGAGGCCCGGTCAGCTCGTTCCCCCTCATGCCAGAAGGCCTCCTGTCAGACGCTGGCGAACGTACACACCCCTCGCCCCGCCCCGCCGGCCCGGGGGCTCTGGCCTCCACCCAGGGGACAGGTGGGTGCCGCCAGCCCCTCCGGTGCGACGGCGTGTTTCGGGGAGACAGAGTCCTTGCACCCAGGGGCTCGCAAGCCGATCGAGCCAGCGGGCCCTGAACTCAAAGCAGCACCGTTCTCTGGGCAAAGCGTTCTCCGAGCAGCAGCGTCCGCGAACAGAGACGCGTGGACGAGAGCGGAGGCGGCCCGCTTCCTGACCGGGCAGCGCCCGGGCTGAGGGTCCGGCCGCTGCCTGCTCAGCACCCGGCGTCGTACATGGGGAGGCAGGGGGCTAACTCCGAGTGCGTGCGAACCGAACGCCCCAGTTCAGTCAAGTCCCTCGGCCTCTCTGTGAGGAGGAAGTCGGCGGGGGAGGCCCGCCCCGTCCCCGCAAACGTCGCTCCACGCAAGGGCATGCCTTCTCAAAGCTGAGCCCGGGGAACGTTCGCGAGGGAGACCCAGAGCCTTACCTCCAGGGAACAAACCAGAAGCCGAGCTGCCTTTCGCGGGCAGGCCGCTCTCTCGCGACGAGAGGCGGGCTCGCGCCGGCCGGTTCGTGCGGCCGCCCGAGGGAGGTGCCCGGCCTTCGGGTCGGAGGACGTCCTAGAAGGCGCCCCTTCCCTGGGCCTCACAGAAGCCCCGCACGAGGGCGTCGAAACCGGCTCCTGCTGCGACTGGGACCGCAGGACCCACGGAGGCGCCCACTCCAGTCTCAGAGCGCGGGCGTCCTGCTGACAGCAGCCCCTCTTCTGCCAGCCTGACACTGGCCCCCGGTCGGCTCCCCTGGAGGGAGCGCTAGCGAAGCACCGCGCGCGGCCTGCCCGTCACGCAGAGAGGGCAGGACGGCGGCACCCGCCTTGGGGCAGCCAGGCTTGGAAGCGCCTGCCCCAGACGGGGCTGCGGGGCGGGGCGGGGCGGGGCGGGGCGGCCGGGGCAGAGGGTGGAAGGCCGCAGCAAGGGCCACCGGAGCACGTCGGGGGCAGCGCGGTTGCCCCGCACGCCACGCTCGGTGCCGTGATGAGGGAAGCCGTCCTGACACCGAGAAGCACAGCGCAAGGCGCGAACGCCTCAGCTCCGTGAGGGAGCAGCCCGGAGGAGGCCCACTCGGCGGCAGCCTCCCCCAGGGCCAGAAAGCCTTCTGTCGGACGCTGGCGGAGGCTCACACAACCCCCGAGAGCTTTGCCCCCCCTCCCCCACCCCAGGGACCCGTGGGGGCCGCCAGCCCGTCCGGCGCGACGGCGCGGTTCGGGGAGCCAGAGTCGTTCCGCACAGGGGCGCGGAAGCCGAAGGAGCCCAAGGTGCCCTGAGTTCAGAGCGACACGGTGCTCCGGGTAAAGCCTTCTCCCCCCTGACCAGCCTGGGCGAAGCGGGAGGCGTGGATGAGGGAGGAAGCGGCCCGGCGGCGTCCTGAGCGGCGAGCGCCGGGGCTGAGGGGGCCCGCCTCTGCCGGCTCAGCGCCTGGCGCCTGGCGCCTGGCGCCGTCGTGCGCGGGGAGGCGGTCTGCTACCTCAGAGCGTGTGTGGACGCCTGAGGCAAGGTCCCTCGGCCTCCCTGTGAGAAAGAAGTCAGGGTGGGATGCCCACAGCGTCCCCGCACACATGGCCCCACGGAGAAGGACGCCTTCTCCAGCCTGAGCCTGTGCAACGCGAGCGAGCGAGAACCAGAGCCTTACCTCCAAGAATCAAGCTTGAAGCCCAGCTGCCTTTTCGCGTGCAGGCCTCTCTCGCAAAGAGAGAAAGAGAGTGGCGCCCGTGGGCTGGTGCGGGAGCCGCGCGAAGATGCCCGGCCGTCGGGTCGGAGGACATCCGAGAAGCTGCCCCTTCCCTCGGCCTCACAGAAGCCCGCCCGAAGGCACCGAGACCGGCTCCTGCTGCTACCGTGACCGCGGGACCCACAGCGGCACACACGCCCCGGGACCGATGGCTCGGCAGTGCTTCGGCCAGCAGCCCCGCTTCTCTCGGGCCGGACCGTCGTCGCTGTGGGTCGGCGCCCCGGGAGCAAGCGTGAGGAAAGCACCGTGCTGCCTCCCCGTCCGGCGCAGAGCACAGGACGGCGACGCCCTCCTTGGGGCGTACATCCCTGGAGGCGCCCTGAGCCTGGAGGCCTTCCCGAACCCGAACCCCGGTGGGGGCGGGGAGGGCAGCTGGGAGGGGAGGGAGCGCTGAACAAGTGCCTCGGCAGAACTGCGGCACGGGGCACTTGCCCCGGACACCGCACTCCGTGCCGGGGAGAGAGAAGCAAGCGGTCGGGACGCCCAGAAGCACAGAGCAAGGCACCTGCTCCTCTGCTCCACGAGCGAGCCGCACGGACGAGGCCCGGTCAGCTCGTTCCCCCGCATGCCAGAAGGCCTCCTGTCAGACGCTGGCGAACGTACACACCCCTCGCCCCGCCCCGCCGGCCCGGGGGCTCTGGCCTCCACCCAGGGGACAGGTGGGTGCCGCCAGCCCCTCCGGTGCGACGGCGTGTTTCGGGGAGACAGAGTCCTTGCACCCAGGGGCTCGCAAGCCGATCGAGCCAGCGGGCCCTGAACTCAAAGCAGCACCGTTCTCTGGGCAAAGCGTTCTCCGAGCAGCAGCGTCCGCGAACAGAGACGCGTGGACGAGAGCGGAGGCGGCCCGCTTCCTGACCGGGCAGCGCCCGGGCTGAGGGTCCGGCCGCTGCCTGCTCAGCACCCGGCGTCGTACATGGGGAGGCAGGGGGCTAACTCCGAGTGCGTGCGAACCGAACGCCCCAGTTCAGTCAAGTCCCTCGGCCTCTCTGTGAGGAGGAAGTCGGCGGGGGAGGCCCGCCCCGTCCCCGCAAACGTCGCTCCACGCAAGGGCATGCCTTCTCAAAGCTGAGCCCGGGGAACGTTCGCGAGGGAGACCCAGAGCCTTACCTCCAGGGAACAAACCAGAAGCCGAGCTGCCTTTCGCGGGCAGGCCGCTCTCTCGCGACGAGAGGCGGGCTCGCGCCGGCCGGTTCGTGCGGCCGCCCGAGGGAGGTGCCCGGCCTTCGGGTCGGAGGACGTCCTAGAAGGCGCCCCTTCCCTGGGCCTCACAGAAGCCCCGCACGAGGGCGTCGAAACCGGCTCCTGCTGCGACTGGGACCGCAGGACCCACGGAGGCGCCCACTCCAGTCTCAGAGCGCGGGCGTCCTGCTGACAGCAGCCCCTCTTCTGCCAGCCTGACACTGGCCCCCGGTCGGCTCCCCTGGAGGGAGCGCTAGCGAAGCACCGCGCGCGGCCTGCCCGTCACGCAGAGAGGGCAGGACGGCGGCACCCGCCTTGGGGCAGCCAGGCTTGGAAGCGCCTGCCCCAGACGGGGCTGCGGGGCGGGGCGGGGCGGGGCGGGGCGGCCGGGGCAGAGGGTGGAAGGCCGCAGCAAGGGCCACCGGAGCACGTCGGGGGCAGCGCGGTTGCCCCGCACGCCACGCTCGGTGCCGTGATGAGGGAAGCCGTCCTGACACCGAGAAGCACAGCGCAAGGCGCGAACGCCTCAGCTCCGTGAGGGAGCAGCCCGGAGGAGGCCCACTCGGCGGCAGCCTCCCCCAGGGCCAGAAAGCCTTCTGTCGGACGCTGGCGGAGGCTCACACAACCCCCGAGAGCTTTGCCCCCCCTCCCCCACCCCAGGGACCCGTGGGGGCCGCCAGCCCGTCCGGCGCGACGGCGCGGTTCGGGGAGCCAGAGTCGTTCCGCACAGGGGCGCGGAAGCCGAAGGAGCCCAAGGTGCCCTGAGTTCAGAGCGACACGGTGCTCCGGGTAAAGCCTTCTCCCCCCTGACCAGCCTGGGCGAAGCGGGAGGCGTGGATGAGGGAGGAAGCGGCCCGGCGGCGTCCTGAGCGGCGAGCGCCGGGGCTGAGGGGGCCCGCCTCTGCCGGCTCAGCGCCTGGCGCCTGGCGCCTGGCGCCCTCGTGCGCGGGGAGGCGGTCTGCTACCTCAGAGCGTGTGTGGACGCCTGAGGCAAGGTCCCTCGGCCTCCCTGTGAGAAAGAAGTCAGGGTGGGATGCCCACAGCGTCCCCGCACACATGGCCCCACGGAGAAGGACGCCTTCTCCAGCCTGAGCCTGTGCAACGCGAGCGAGCGAGAACCAGAGCCTTACCTCCAAGAATCAAGCTTGAAGCCCAGCTGCCTTTTCGCGTGCAGGCCTCTCTCGCAAAGAGAGAAAGAGAGTGGCGCCCGTGGGCTGGTGCGGGAGCCGCGCGAAGATGCCCGGCCGTCGGGTCGGAGGACATCCGAGAAGCTGCCCCTTCCCTCGGCCTCACAGAAGCCCGCCCGAAGGCACCGAGACCGGCTCCTGCTGCTACCGTGACCGCGGGACCCACAGCGGCACACACGCCCCGGGACCGATGGCTCGGCAGTGCTTCGGCCAGCAGCCCCGCTTCTCTCGGGCCGGACCGTCGTCGCTGTGGGTCGGCGCCCCGGGAGCAAGCGTGAGGAAAGCACCGTGCTGCCTCCCCGTCCGGCGCAGAGCACAGGACGGCGACGCCCTCCTTGGGGCGTACATCCCTGGAGGCGCCCTGAGCCTGGAGGCCTTCCCGAACCCGAACCCCGGTGGGGGCGGGGAGGGCAGCTGGGAGGGGAGGGAGCGCTGAACAAGTGCCTCGGCAGAACTGCGGCACGGGCCACTTGCCCCGGACACCGCACTCCGTGCCGGGGAGAGAGAAGCAAGCGGTCGGGACGCCCAGAAGCACAGAGCAAGGCACCTGCTCCTCTGCTCCACGAGCGAGCCGCACGGACGAGGCCCGGTCAGCTCGTTCCCCCTCATGCCAGAAGGCCTCCTGTCAGACGCTGGCGAACGTACACACCCCTCGCCCCGCCCCGCCGGCCCGGGGGCTCTGGCCTCCACCCAGGGGACAGGTGGGTGCCGCCAGCCCCTCCGGTGCGACGGCGTGTTTCGGGGAGACAGAGTCCTTGCACCCAGGGGCTCGCAAGCCGATCGAGCCAGCGGGCCCTGAACTCAAAGCAGCACCGTTCTCTGGGCAAAGCGTTCTCCGAGCAGCAGCGTCCGCGAACAGAGACGTGTGGACGAGAGCGGAGGCGGCCCGCTTCCTGACCGGGCAGCGCCCGGGCTGAGGGTCCGGCCGCTGCCTGCTCAGCACCCGGCGTCGTACATGGGGAGGCAGGGGGCTAACTCCGAGTGCGTGCGAACCGAACGCCCCAGTTCAGTCAAGTCCCTCGGCCTCTCTGTGAGGAGGAAGTCGGCGGGGGAGGCCCGCCCCGTCCCCGCAAACGTCGCTCCACGCAAGGGCATGCCTTCTCAAAGCTGAGCCCGGGGAACGTTCGCGAGGGAGACCCAGAGCCTTACCTCCAGGGAACAAACCAGAAGCCGAGCTGCCTTTCGCGGGCAGGCCGCTCTCTCGCGACGAGAGGCGGGCTCGCGCCGGCCGGTTCGTGCGGCCGCCCGAGGGAGGTGCCCGGCCTTCGGGTCGGAGGACGTCCTAGAAGGCGCCCCTTCCCTGGGCCTCACAGAAGCCCCGCACGAGGGCGTCGAGACCGGCTCCTGCTGCGACTGGGACCGCAGGACCCACGGAGGCGCCCACTCCAGTCTCAGAGCGCGGGCGTCCTGCTGACAGCAGCCCCTCTTCTGCCAGCCTGACACTGGCCCCCGGTCGGCTCCCCTGGAGGGAGCGCTAGCGAAGCACCGCGCGCGGCCTGCCCGTCACGCAGAGAGGGCAGGACGGCGGCACCCGCCTTGGGGCAGCCAGGCTTGGAAGCGCCTGCCCCAGACGGGGCTGCGGGGCGGGGCGGGGCGGGGCGGGGCGGCCGGGGCAGAGGGTGGAAGGCCGCAGCAAGGGCCACCGGAGCACGTCGGGGGCAGCGCGGTTGCCCCGCACGCCACGCTCGGTGCCGTGATGAGGGAAGCCGTCCTGACACCGAGAAGCACAGCGCAAGGCGCGAACGCCTCAGCTCCGTGAGGGAGCAGCCCGGAGGAGGCCCACTCGGCGGCAGCCTCCCCCAGGGCCAGAAAGCCTTCTGTCGGACGCTGGCGGAGGCTCACACAACCCCCGAGAGCTTTGCCCCCCCTCCCCCACCCCAGGGACCCGTGGGGGCCGCCAGCCCGTCCGGCGCGACGGCGCGGTTCGGGGAGCCAGAGTCGTTCCGCACAGGGGCGCGGAAGCCGAAGGAGCCCAAGGTGCCCTGAGTTCAGAGCGACACGGTGCTCCGGGTAAAGCCTTCTCCCCCCTGACCAGCCTGGGCGAAGCGGGAGGCGTGGATGAGGGAGGAAGCGGCCCGGCGGCGTCCTGAGCGGCGAGCGCCGGGGCTGAGGGGGCCCGCCTCTGCCGGCTCAGCGCCTGGCGCCTGGCGCCTGGCGCCCTCGTGCGCGGGGAGGCGGTCTGCTACCTCAGAGCGTGTGTGGACGCCTGAGGCAAGGTCCCTCGGCCTCCCTGTGAGAAAGAAGTCAGGGTGGGATGCCCACAGCGTCCCCGCACACATGGCCCCACGGAGAAGGACGCCTTCTCCAGCCTGAGCCTGTGCAACGCGAGCGAGCGAGAACCAGAGCCTTACCTCCAAGAATCAAGCTTGAAGCCCAGCTGCCTTTTCGCGTGCAGGCCTCTCTCGCAAAGAGAGAAAGAGAGTGGCGCCCGTGGGCTGGTGCGGGAGCCGCGCGAAGATGCCCGGCCGTCGGGTCGGAGGACATCCGAGAAGCTGCCCCTTCCCTCGGCCTCACAGAAGCCCGCCCGAAGGCACCGAGACCGGCTCCTGCTGCTACCGTGACCGCGGGACCCACAGCGGCACACACGCCCCGGGACCGATGGCTCGGCAGTGCTTCGGCCAGCAGCCCCGCTTCTCTCGGGCCGGACCGTCGTCGCTGTGGGTCGGCGCCCCGGGAGCAAGCGTGAGGAAAGCACCGTGCTGCCTCCCCGTCCGGCGCAGAGCACAGGACGGCGACGCCCTCCTTGGGGCGTACATCCCTGGAGGCGCCCTGAGCCTGGAGGCCTTCCCGAACCCGAACCCCGGTGGGGGCGGGGAGGGCAGCTGGGAGGGGAGGGAGCGCTGAACAAGTGCCTCGGCAGAACTGCGGCACGGGCCACTTGCCCCGGACACCGCACTCCGTGCCGGGGAGAGAGAAGCAAGCGGTCGGGACGCCCAGAAGCACAGAGCAAGGCACCTGCTCCTCTGCTCCACGAGCGAGCCGCACGGACGAGGCCCGGTCAGCTCGTTCCCCCGCATGCCAGAAGGCCTCCTGTCAGACGCTGGCGAACGTACACACCCCTCGCCCCGCCCCGCCGGCCCGGGGGCTCTGGCCTCCACCCAGGGGACAGGTGGGTGCCGCCAGCCCCTCCGGTGCGACGGCGTGTTTCGGGGAGACAGAGTCCTTGCACCCAGGGGCTCGCAAGCCGATCGAGCCAGCGGGCCCTGAACTCAAAGCAGCACCGTTCTCTGGGCAAAGCGTTCTCCGAGCAGCAGCGTCCGCGAACAGAGACGCGTGGACGAGAGCGGAGGCGGCCCGCTTCCTGACCGGGCAGCGCCCGGGCTGAGGGTCCGGCCGCTGCCTGCTCAGCACCCGGCGTCGTACATGGGGAGGCAGGGGGCTAACTCCGAGTGCGTGCGAACCGAACGCCCCAGTTCAGTCAAGTCCCTCGGCCTCTCTGTGAGGAGGAAGTCGGCGGGGGAGGCCCGCCCCGTCCCCGCAAACGTCGCTCCACGCAAGGGCATGCCTTCTCAAAGCTGAGCCCGGGGAACGTTCGCGAGGGAGACCCAGAGCCTTACCTCCAGGGAACAAACCAGAAGCCGAGCTGCCTTTCGCGGGCAGGCCGCTCTCTCGCGACGAGAGGCGGGCTCGCGCCGGCCGGTTCGTGCGGCCGCCCGAGGGAGGTGCCCGGCCTTCGGGTCGGAGGACGTCCTAGAAGGCGCCCCTTCCCTGGGCCTCACAGAAGCCCCGCACGAGGGCGTCGAGACCGGCTCCTGCTGCGACTGGGACCGCAGGACCCACGGAGGCGCCCACTCCAGTCTCAGAGCGCGGGCGTCCTGCTGACAGCAGCCCCTCTTCTGCCAGCCTGACACTGGCCCCCGGTCGGCTCCCCTGGAGGGAGCGCTAGCGAAGCACCGCGCGCGGCCTGCCCGTCACGCAGAGAGGGCAGGACGGCGGCACCCGCCTTGGGGCAGCCAGGCTTGGAAGCGCCTGCCCCAGACGGGGCTGCGGGGCGGGGCGGGGCGGGGCGGGGCGGCCGGGGCAGAGGGTGGAAGGCCGCAGCAAGGGCCACCGGAGCACGTCGGGGGCAGCGCGGTTGCCCCGCACGCCACGCTCGGTGCCGTGATGAGGGAAGCCGTCCTGACACCGAGAAGCACAGCGCAAGGCGCGAACGCCTCAGCTCCGTGAGGGAGCAGCCCGGAGGAGGCCCACTCGGCGGCAGCCTCCCCCAGGGCCAGAAAGCCTTCTGTCGGACGCTGGCGGAGGCTCACACAACCCCCGAGAGCTTTGCCCCCCCTCCCCCACCCCAGGGACCCGTGGGGGCCGCCAGCCCGTCCGGCGCGACGGCGCGGTTCGGGGAGCCAGAGTCGTTCCGCACAGGGGCGCGGAAGCCGAAGGAGCCCAAGGTGCCCTGAGTTCAGAGCGACACGGTGCTCCGGGTAAAGCCTTCTCCCCCCTGACCAGCCTGGGCGAAGCGGGAGGCGTGGATGAGGGAGGAAGCGGCCCGGCGGCGTCCTGAGCGGCGAGCGCCGGGGCTGAGGGGGCCCGCCTCTGCCGGCTCAGCGCCTGGCGCCTGGCGCCTGGCGCCGTCGTGCGCGGGGAGGCGGTCTGCTACCTCAGAGCGTGTGTGGACGCCTGAGGCAAGGTCCCTCGGCCTCCCTGTGAGAAAGAAGTCAGGGTGGGATGCCCACAGCGTCCCCGCACACATGGCCCCACGGAGAAGGACGCCTTCTCCAGCCTGAGCCTGTGCAACGCGAGCGAGCGAGAACCAGAGCCTTACCTCCAAGAATCAAGCTTGAAGCCCAGCTGCCTTTTCGCGTGCAGGCCTCTCTCGCAAAGAGAGAAAGAGAGTGGCGCCCGTGGGCTGGTGCGGGAGCCGCGCGAAGATGCCCGGCCGTCGGGTCGGAGGACATCCGAGAAGCTGCCCCTTCCCTCGGCCTCACAGAAGCCCGCCCGAAGGCACCGAGACCGGCTCCTGCTGCTACCGTGACCGCGGGACCCACAGCGGCACACACGCCCCGGGACCGATGGCTCGGCAGTGCTTCGGCCAGCAGCCCCGCTTCTCTCGGGCCGGACCGTCGTCGCTGTGGGTCGGCGCCCCGGGAGCAAGCGTGAGGAAAGCACCGTGCTGCCTCCCCGTCCGGCGCAGAGCACAGGACGGCGACGCCCTCCTTGGGGCGTACATCCCTGGAGGCGCCCTGAGCCTGGAGGCCTTCCCGAACCCGAACCCCGGTGGGGGCGGGGAGGGCAGCTGGGAGGGGAGGGAGCGCTGAACAAGTGCCTCGGCAGAACTGCGGCACGGGCCACTTGCCCCGGACACCGCACTCCGTGCCGGGGAGAGAGAAGCAAGCGGTCGGGACGCCCAGAAGCACAGAGCAAGGCACCTGCTCCTCTGCTCCACGAGCGAGCCGCACGGACGAGGCCCGGTCAGCTCGTTCCCCCTCATGCCAGAAGGCCTCCTGTCAGACGCTGGCGAACGTACACACCCCTCGCCCCGCCCCGCCGGCCCGGGGGCTCTGGCCTCCACCCAGGGGACAGGTGGGTGCCGCCAGCCCCTCCGGTGCGACGGCGTGTTTCGGGGAGACAGAGTCCTTGCACCCAGGGGCTCGCAAGCCGATCGAGCCAGCGGGCCCTGAACTCAAAGCAGCACCGTTCTCTGGGCAAAGCGTTCTCCGAGCAGCAGCGTCCGCGAACAGAGACGTGTGGACGAGAGCGGAGGCGGCCCGCTTCCTGACCGGGCAGCGCCCGGGCTGAGGGTCCGGCCGCTGCCTGCTCAGCACCCGGCGTCGTACATGGGGAGGCAGGGGGCTAACTCCGAGTGCGTGCGAACCGAACGCCCCAGTTCAGTCAAGTCCCTCGGCCTCTCTGTGAGGAGGAAGTCGGCGGGGGAGGCCCGCCCCGTCCCCGCAAACGTCGCTCCACGCAAGGGCATGCCTTCTCAAAGCTGAGCCCGGGGAACGTTCGCGAGGGAGACCCAGAGCCTTACCTCCAGGGAACAAACCAGAAGCCGAGCTGCCTTTCGCGGGCAGGCCGCTCTCTCGCGACGAGAGGCGGGCTCGCGCCGGCCGGTTCGTGCGGCCGCCCGAGGGAGGTGCCCGGCCTTCGGGTCGGAGGACGTCCTAGAAGGCGCCCCTTCCCTGGGCCTCACAGAAGCCCCGCACGAGGGCGTCGAAACCGGCTCCTGCTGCGACTGGGACCGCAGGACCCACGGAGGCGCCCACTCCAGTCTCAGAGCGCGGGCGTCCTGCTGACAGCAGCCCCTCTTCTGCCAGCCTGACACTGGCCCCCGGTCGGCTCCCCTGGAGGGAGCGCTAGCGAAGCACCGCGCGCGGCCTGCCCGTCACGCAGAGAGGGCAGGACGGCGGCACCCGCCTTGGGGCAGCCAGGCTTGGAAGCGCCTGCCCCAGACGGGGCTGCGGGGCGGGGCGGGGCGGGGCGGGGCGGCCGGGGCAGAGGGTGGAAGGCCGCAGCAAGGGCCACCGGAGCACGTCGGGGGCAGCGCGGTTGCCCCGCACGCCACGCTCGGTGCCGTGATGAGGGAAGCCGTCCTGACACCGAGAAGCACAGCGCAAGGCGCGAACGCCTCAGCTCCGTGAGGGAGCAGCCCGGAGGAGGCCCACTCGGCGGCAGCCTCCCCCAGGGCCAGAAAGCCTTCTGTCGGACGCTGGCGGAGGCTCACACAACCCCCGAGAGCTTTGCCCCCCCTCCCCCACCCCAGGGACCCGTGGGGGCCGCCAGCCCGTCCGGCGCGACGGCGCGGTTCGGGGAGCCAGAGTCGTTCCGCACAGGGGCGCGGAAGCCGAAGGAGCCCAAGGTGCCCTGAGTTCAGAGCGACACGGTGCTCCGGGTAAAGCCTTCTCCCCCCTGACCAGCCTGGGCGAAGCGGGAGGCGTGGATGAGGGAGGAAGCGGCCCGGCGGCGTCCTGAGCGGCGAGCGCCGGGGCTGAGGGGGCCCGCCTCTGCCGGCTCAGCGCCTGGCGCCTGGCGCCTGGCGCCGTCGTGCGCGGGGAGGCGGTCTGCTACCTCAGAGCGTGTGTGGACGCCTGAGGCAAGGTCCCTCGGCCTCCCTGTGAGAAAGAAGTCAGGGTGGGATGCCCACAGCGTCCCCGCACACATGGCCCCACGGAGAAGGACGCCTTCTCCAGCCTGAGCCTGTGCAACGCGAGCGAGCGAGAACCAGAGCCTTACCTCCAAGAATCAAGCTTGAAGCCCAGCTGCCTTTTCGCGTGCAGGCCTCTCTCGCAAAGAGAGAAAGAGAGTGGCGCCCGTGGGCTGGTGCGGGAGCCGCGCGAAGATGCCCGGCCGTCGGGTCGGAGGACATCCGAGAAGCTGCCCCTTCCCTCGGCCTCACAGAAGCCCGCCCGAAGGCACCGAGACCGGCTCCTGCTGCTACCGTGACCGCGGGACCCACAGCGGCACACACGCCCCGGGACCGATGGCTCGGCAGTGCTTCGGCCAGCAGCCCCGCTTCTCTCGGGCCGGACCGTCGTCGCTGTGGGTCGGCGCCCCGGGAGCAAGCGTGAGGAAAGCACCGTGCTGCCTCCCCGTCCGGCGCAGAGCACAGGACGGCGACGCCCTCCTTGGGGCGTACATCCCTGGAGGCGCCCTGAGCCTGGAGGCCTTCCCGAACCCGAACCCCGGTGGGGGCGGGGAGGGCAGCTGGGAGGGGAGGGAGCGCTGAACAAGTGCCTCGGCAGAACTGCGGCACGGGCCACTTGCCCCGGACACCGCACTCCGTGCCGGGGAGAGAGAAGCAAGCGGTCGGGACGCCCAGAAGCACAGAGCAAGGCACCTGCTCCTCTGCTCCACGAGCGAGCCGCACGGACGAGGCCCGGTCAGCTCGTTCCCCCTCATGCCAGAAGGCCTCCTGTCAGACGCTGGCGAACGTACACACCCCTCGCCCCGCCCCGCCGGCCCGGGGGCTCTGGCCTCCACCCAGGGGACAGGTGGGTGCCGCCAGCCCCTCCGGTGCGACGGCGTGTTTCGGGGAGACAGAGTCCTTGCACCCAGGGGCTCGCAAGCCGATCGAGCCAGCGGGCCCTGAACTCAAAGCAGCACCGTTCTCTGGGCAAAGCGTTCTCCGAGCAGCAGCGTCCGCGAACAGAGACGCGTGGACGAGAGCGGAGGCGGCCCGCTTCCTGACCGGGCAGCGCCCGGGCTGAGGGTCCGGCCGCTGCCTGCTCAGCACCCGGCGTCGTACATGGGGAGGCAGGGGGCTAACTCCGAGTGCGTGCGAACCGAACGCCCCAGTTCAGTCAAGTCCCTCGGCCTCTCTGTGAGGAGGAAGTCGGCGGGGGAGGCCCGCCCCGTCCCCGCAAACGTCGCTCCACGCAAGGGCATGCCTTCTCAAAGCTGAGCCCGGGGAACGTTCGCGAGGGAGACCCAGAGCCTTACCTCCAGGGAACAAACCAGAAGCCGAGCTGCCTTTCGCGGGCAGGCCGCTCTCTCGCGACGAGAGGCGGGCTCGCGCCGGCCGGTTCGTGCGGCCGCCCGAGGGAGGTGCCCGGCCTTCGGGTCGGAGGACGTCCTAGAAGGCGCCCCTTCCCTGGGCCTCACAGAAGCCCCGCACGAGGGCGTCGAAACCGGCTCCTGCTGCGACTGGGACCGCAGGACCCACGGAGGCGCCCACTCCAGTCTCAGAGCGCGGGCGTCCTGCTGACAGCAGCCCCTCTTCTGCCAGCCTGACACTGGCCCCCGGTCGGCTCCCCTGGAGGGAGCGCTAGCGAAGCACCGCGCGCGGCCTGCCCGTCACGCAGAGAGGGCAGGACGGCGGCACCCGCCTTGGGGCAGCCAGGCTTGGAAGCGCCTGCCCCAGACGGGGCTGCGGGGCGGGGCGGGGCGGGGCGGGGCGGCCGGGGCAGAGGGTGGAAGGCCGCAGCAAGGGCCACCGGAGCACGTCGGGGGCAGCGCGGTTGCCCCGCACGCCACGCTCGGTGCCGTGATGAGGGAAGCCGTCCTGACACCGAGAAGCACAGCGCAAGGCGCGAACGCCTCAGCTCCGTGAGGGAGCAGCCCGGAGGAGGCCCACTCGGCGGCAGCCTCCCCCAGGGCCAGAAAGCCTTCTGTCGGACGCTGGCGGAGGCTCACACAACCCCCGAGAGCTTTGCCCCCCCTCCCCCACCCCAGGGACCCGTGGGGGCCGCCAGCCCGTCCGGCGCGACGGCGCGGTTCGGGGAGCCAGAGTCGTTCCGCACAGGGGCGCGGAAGCCGAAGGAGCCCAAGGTGCCCTGAGTTCAGAGCGACACGGTGCTCCGGGTAAAGCCTTCTCCCCCCTGACCAGCCTGGGCGAAGCGGGAGGCGTGGATGAGGGAGGAAGCGGCCCGGCGGCGTCCTGAGCGGCGAGCGCCGGGGCTGAGGGGGCCCGCCTCTGCCGGCTCAGCGCCTGGCGCCTGGCGCCTGGCGCCGTCGTGCGCGGGGAGGCGGTCTGCTACCTCAGAGCGTGTGTGGACGCCTGAGGCAAGGTCCCTCGGCCTCCCTGTGAGAAAGAAGTCAGGGTGGGATGCCCACAGCGTCCCCGCACACATGGCCCCACGGAGAAGGACGCCTTCTCCAGCCTGAGCCTGTGCAACGCGAGCGAGCGAGAACCAGAGCCTTACCTCCAAGAATCAAGCTTGAAGCCCAGCTGCCTTTTCGCGTGCAGGCCTCTCTCGCAAAGAGAGAAAGAGAGTGGCGCCCGTGGGCTGGTGCGGGAGCCGCGCGAAGATGCCCGGCCGTCGGGTCGGAGGACATCCGAGAAGCTGCCCCTTCCCTCGGCCTCACAGAAGCCCGCCCGAAGGCACCGAGACCGGCTCCTGCTGCTACCGTGACCGCGGGACCCACAGCGGCACACACGCCCCGGGACCGATGGCTCGGCAGTGCTTCGGCCAGCAGCCCCGCTTCTCTCGGGCCGGACCGTCGTCGCTGTGGGTCGGCGCCCCGGGAGCAAGCGTGAGGAAAGCACCGTGCTGCCTCCCCGTCCGGCGCAGAGCACAGGACGGCGACGCCCTCCTTGGGGCGTACATCCCTGGAGGCGCCCTGAGCCTGGAGGCCTTCCCGAACCCGAACCCCGGTGGGGGCGGGGAGGGCAGCTGGGAGGGGAGGGAGCGCTGAACAAGTGCCTCGGCAGAACTGCGGCACGGGCCACTTGCCCCGGACACCGCACTCCGTGCCGGGGAGAGAGAAGCAAGCGGTCGGGACGCCCAGAAGCACAGAGCAAGGCACCTGCTCCTCTGCTCCACGAGCGAGCCGCACGGACGAGGCCCGGTCAGCTCGTTCCCCCGCATGCCAGAAGGCCTCCTGTCAGACGCTGGCGAACGTACACACCCCTCGCCCCGCCCCGCCGGCCCGGGGGCTCTGGCCTCCACCCAGGGGACAGGTGGGTGCCGCCAGCCCCTCCGGTGCGACGGCGTGTTTCGGGGAGACAGAGTCCTTGCACCCAGGGGCTCGCAAGCCGATCGAGCCAGCGGGCCCTGAACTCAAAGCAGCACCGTTCTCTGGGCAAAGCGTTCTCCGAGCAGCAGCGTCCGCGAACAGAGACGCGTGGACGAGAGCGGAGGCGGCCCGCTTCCTGACCGGGCAGCGCCCGGGCTGAGGGTCCGGCCGCTGCCTGCTCAGCACCCGGCGTCGTACATGGGGAGGCAGGGGGCTAACTCCGAGTGCGTGCGAACCGAACGCCCCAGTTCAGTCAAGTCCCTCGGCCTCTCTGTGAGGAGGAAGTCGGCGGGGGAGGCCCGCCCCGTCCCCGCAAACGTCGCTCCACGCAAGGGCATGCCTTCTCAAAGCTGAGCCCGGGGAACGTTCGCGAGGGAGACCCAGAGCCTTACCTCCAGGGAACAAACCAGAAGCCGAGCTGCCTTTCGCGGGCAGGCCGCTCTCTCGCGACGAGAGGCGGGCTCGCGCCGGCCGGTTCGTGCGGCCGCCCGAGGGAGGTGCCCGGCCTTCGGGTCGGAGGACGTCCTAGAAGGCGCCCCTTCCCTGGGCCTCACAGAAGCCCCGCACGAGGGCGTCGAGACCGGCTCCTGCTGCGACTGGGACCGCAGGACCCACGGAGGCGCCCACTCCAGTCTCAGAGCGCGGGCGTCCTGCTGACAGCAGCCCCTCTTCTGCCAGCCTGACACTGGCCCCCGGTCGGCTCCCCTGGAGGGAGCGCTAGCGAAGCACCGCGCGCGGCCTGCCCGTCACGCAGAGAGGGCAGGACGGCGGCACCCGCCTTGGGGCAGCCAGGCTTGGAAGCGCCTGCCCCAGACGGGGCTGCGGGGCGGGGCGGGGCGGGGCGGGGCGGCCGGGGCAGAGGGTGGAAGGCCGCAGCAAGGGCCACCGGAGCACGTCGGGGGCAGCGCGGTTGCCCCGCACGCCACGCTCGGTGCCGTGATGAGGGAAGCCGTCCTGACACCGAGAAGCACAGCGCAAGGCGCGAACGCCTCAGCTCCGTGAGGGAGCAGCCCGGAGGAGGCCCACTCGGCGGCAGCCTCCCCCAGGGCCAGAAAGCCTTCTGTCGGACGCTGGCGGAGGCTCACACAACCCCCGAGAGCTTTGCCCCCCCTCCCCCACCCCAGGGACCCGTGGGGGCCGCCAGCCCGTCCGGCGCGACGGCGCGGTTCGGGGAGCCAGAGTCGTTCCGCACAGGGGCGCGGAAGCCGAAGGAGCCCAAGGTGCCCTGAGTTCAGAGCGACACGGTGCTCCGGGTAAAGCCTTCTCCCCCCTGACCAGCCTGGGCGAAGCGGGAGGCGTGGATGAGGGAGGAAGCGGCCCGGCGGCGTCCTGAGCGGCGAGCGCCGGGGCTGAGGGGGCCCGCCTCTGCCGGCTCAGCGCCTGGCGCCTGGCGCCTGGCGCCGTCGTGCGCGGGGAGGCGGTCTGCTACCTCAGAGCGTGTGTGGACGCCTGAGGCAAGGTCCCTCGGCCTCCCTGTGAGAAAGAAGTCAGGGTGGGATGCCCACAGCGTCCCCGCACACATGGCCCCACGGAGAAGGACGCCTTCTCCAGCCTGAGCCTGTGCAACGCGAGCGAGCGAGAACCAGAGCCTTACCTCCAAGAATCAAGCTTGAAGCCCAGCTGCCTTTTCCCGTGCAGGCCTCTCTCGCAAAGAGAGAAAGAGAGTGGCGCCCGTGGGCTGGTGCGGGAGCCGCGCGAAGATGCCCGGCCGTCGGGTCGGAGGACATCCGAGAAGCTGCCCCTTCCCTCGGCCTCACAGAAGCCCGCCCGAAGGCACCGAGACCGGCTCCTGCTGCTACCGTGACCGCGGGACCCACAGCGGCACACACGCCCCGGGACCGATGGCTCGGCAGTGCTTCGGCCAGCAGCCCCGCTTCTCTCGGGCCGGACCGTCGTCGCTGTGGGTCGGCGCCCCGGGAGCAAGCGTGAGGAAAGCACCGTGCTGCCTCCCCGTCCGGCGCAGAGCACAGGACGGCGACGCCCTCCTTGGGGCGTACATCCCTGGAGGCGCCCTGAGCCTGGAGGCCTTCCCGAACCCGAACCCCGGTGGGGGCGGGGAGGGCAGCTGGGAGGGGAGGGAGCGCTGAACAAGTGCCTCGGCAGAACTGCGGCACGGGCCACTTGCCCCGGACACCGCACTCCGTGCCGGGGAGAGAGAAGCAAGCGGTCGGGACGCCCAGAAGCACAGAGCAAGGCACCTGCTCCTCTGCTCCACGAGCGAGCCGCACGGACGAGGCCCGGTCAGCTCGTTCCCCCGCATGCCAGAAGGCCTCCTGTCAGACGCTGGCGAACGTACACACCCCTCGCCCCGCCCCGCCGGCCCGGGGGCTCTGGCCTCCACCCAGGGGACAGGTGGGTGCCGCCAGCCCCTCCGGTGCGACGGCGTGTTTCGGGGAGACAGAGTCCTTGCACCCAGGGGCTCGCAAGCCGATCGAGCCAGCGGGCCCTGAACTCAAAGCAGCACCGTTCTCTGGGCAAAGCGTTCTCCGAGCAGCAGCGTCCGCGAACAGAGACGCGTGGACGAGAGCGGAGGCGGCCCGCTTCCTGACCGGGCAGCGCCCGGGCTGAGGGTCCGGCCGCTGCCTGCTCAGCACCCGGCGTCGTACATGGGGAGGCAGGGGGCTAACTCCGAGTGCGTGCGAACCGAACGCCCCAGTTCAGTCAAGTCCCTCGGCCTCTCTGTGAGGAGGAAGTCGGCGGGGGAGGCCCGCCCCGTCCCCGCAAACGTCGCTCCACGCAAGGGCATGCCTTCTCAAAGCTGAGCCCGGGGAACGTTCGCGAGGGAGACCCAGAGCCTTACCTCCAGGGAACAAACCAGAAGCCGAGCTGCCTTTCGCGGGCAGGCCGCTCTCTCGCGACGAGAGGCGGGCTCGCGCCGGCCGGTTCGTGCGGCCGCCCGAGGGAGGTGCCCGGCCTTCGGGTCGGAGGACGTCCTAGAAGGCGCCCCTTCCCTGGGCCTCACAGAAGCCCCGCACGAGGGCGTCGAGACCGGCTCCTGCTGCGACTGGGACCGCAGGACCCACGGAGGCGCCCACTCCAGTCTCAGAGCGCGGGCGTCCTGCTGACAGCAGCCCCTCTTCTGCCAGCCTGACACTGGCCCCCGGTCGGCTCCCCTGGAGGGAGCGCTAGCGAAGCACCGCGCGCGGCCTGCCCGTCACGCAGAGAGGGCAGGACGGCGGCACCCGCCTTGGGGCAGCCAGGCTTGGAAGCGCCTGCCCCAGACGGGGCTGCGGGGCGGGGCGGGGCGGGGCGGGGCGGCCGGGGCAGAGGGTGGAAGGCCGCAGCAAGGGCCACCGGAGCACGTCGGGGGCAGCGCGGTTGCCCCGCACGCCACGCTCGGTGCCGTGATGAGGGAAGCCGTCCTGACACCGAGAAGCACAGCGCAAGGCGCGAACGCCTCAGCTCCGTGAGGGAGCAGCCCGGAGGAGGCCCACTCGGCGGCAGCCTCCCCCAGGGCCAGAAAGCCTTCTGTCGGACGCTGGCGGAGGCTCACACAACCCCCGAGAGCTTTGCCCCCCCTCCCCCACCCCAGGGACCCGTGGGGGCCGCCAGCCCGTCCGGCGCGACGGCGCGGTTCGGGGAGCCAGAGTCGTTCCGCACAGGGGCGCGGAAGCCGAAGGAGCCCAAGGTGCCCTGAGTTCAGAGCGACACGGTGCTCCGGGTAAAGCCTTCTCCCCCCTGACCAGCCTGGGCGAAGCGGGAGGCGTGGATGAGGGAGGAAGCGGCCCGGCGGCGTCCTGAGCGGCGAGCGCCGGGGCTGAGGGGGCCCGCCTCTGCCGGCTCAGCGCCTGGCGCCTGGCGCCTGGCGCCGTCGTGCGCGGGGAGGCGGTCTGCTACCTCAGAGCGTGTGTGGACGCCTGAGGCAAGGTCCCTCGGCCTCCCTGTGAGAAAGAAGTCAGGGTGGGATGCCCACAGCGTCCCCGCACACATGGCCCCACGGAGAAGGACGCCTTCTCCAGCCTGAGCCTGTGCAACGCGAGCGAGCGAGAACCAGAGCCTTACCTCCAAGAATCAAGCTTGAAGCCCAGCTGCCTTTTCGCGTGCAGGCCTCTCTCGCAAAGAGAGAAAGAGAGTGGCGCCCGTGGGCTGGTGCGGGAGCCGCGCGAAGATGCCCGGCCGTCGGGTCGGAGGACATCCGAGAAGCTGCCCCTTCCCTCGGCCTCACAGAAGCCCGCCCGAAGGCACCGAGACCGGCTCCTGCTGCTACCGTGACCGCGGGACCCACAGCGGCACACACGCCCCGGGACCGATGGCTCGGCAGTGCTTCGGCCAGCAGCCCCGCTTCTCTCGGGCCGGACCGTCGTCGCTGTGGGTCGGCGCCCCGGGAGCAAGCGTGAGGAAAGCACCGTGCTGCCTCCCCGTCCGGCGCAGAGCACAGGACGGCGACGCCCTCCTTGGGGCGTACATCCCTGGAGGCGCCCTGAGCCTGGAGGCCTTCCCGAACCCGAACCCCGGTGGGGGCGGGGAGGGCAGCTGGGAGGGGAGGGAGCGCTGAACAAGTGCCTCGGCAGAACTGCGGCACGGGGCACTTGCCCCGGACACCGCACTCCGTGCCGGGGAGAGAGAAGCAAGCGGTCGGGATGCCCAGAAGCACAGAGCAAGGCACCTGCTCCTCTGCTCCACGAGCGAGCCGCACGGACGAGGCCCGGTCAGCTCGTTCCCCCGCATGCCAGAAGGCCTCCTGTCAGACGCTGGCGAACGTACACACCCCTCGCCCCGCCCCGCCGGCCCGGGGGCTCTGGCCTCCACCCAGGGGACAGGTGGGTGCCGCCAGCCCCTCCGGTGCGACGGCGTGTTTCGGGGAGACAGAGTCCTTGCACCCAGGGGCTCGCAAGCCGATCGAGCCAGCGGGCCCTGAACTCAAAGCAGCACCGTTCTCTGGGCAAAGCGTTCTCCGAGCAGCAGCGTCCGCGAACAGAGACGCGTGGACGAGAGCGGAGGCGGCCCGCTTCCTGACCGGGCAGCGCCCGGGCTGAGGGTCCGGCCGCTGCCTGCTCAGCACCCGGCGTCGTACATGGGGAGGCAGGGGGCTAACTCCGAGTGCGTGCGAACCGAACGCCCCAGTTCAGTCAAGTCCCTCGGCCTCTCTGTGAGGAGGAAGTCGGCGGGGGAGGCCCGCCCCGTCCCCGCAAACGTCGCTCCACGCAAGGGCATGCCTTCTCAAAGCTGAGCCCGGGGAACGTTCGCGAGGGAGACCCAGAGCCTTACCTCCAGGGAACAAACCAGAAGCCGAGCTGCCTTTCGCGGGCAGGCCGCTCTCTCGCGACGAGAGGCGGGCTCGCGCCGGCCGGTTCGTGCGGCCGCCCGAGGGAGGTGCCCGGCCTTCGGGTCGGAGGACGTCCTAGAAGGCGCCCCTTCCCTGGGCCTCACAGAAGCCCCGCACGAGGGCGTCGAGACCGGCTCCTGCTGCGACTGGGACCGCAGGACCCACGGAGGCGCCCACTCCAGTCTCAGAGCGCGGGCGTCCTGCTGACAGCAGCCCCTCTTCTGCCAGCCTGACACTGGCCCCCGGTCGGCTCCCCTGGAGGGAGCGCTAGCGAAGCACCGCGCGCGGCCTGCCCGTCACGCAGAGAGGGCAGGACGGCGGCACCCGCCTTGGGGCAGCCAGGCTTGGAAGCGCCTGCCCCAGACGGGGCTGCGGGGCGGGGCGGGGCGGGGCGGGGCGGCCGGGGCAGAGGGTGGAAGGCCGCAGCAAGGGCCACCGGAGCACGTCGGGGGCAGCGCGGTTGCCCCGCACGCCACGCTCGGTGCCGTGATGAGGGAAGCCGTCCTGACACCGAGAAGCACAGCGCAAGGCGCGAACGCCTCAGCTCCGTGAGGGAGCAGCCCGGAGGAGGCCCACTCGGCGGCAGCCTCCCCCAGGGCCAGAAAGCCTTCTGTCGGACGCTGGCGGAGGCTCACACAACCCCCGAGAGCTTTGCCCCCCCTCCCCCACCCCAGGGACCCGTGGGGGCCGCCAGCCCGTCCGGCGCGACGGCGCGGTTCGGGGAGCCAGAGTCGTTCCGCACAGGGGCGCGGAAGCCGAAGGAGCCCAAGGTGCCCTGAGTTCAGAGCGACACGGTGCTCCGGGTAAAGCCTTCTCCCCCCTGACCAGCCTGGGCGAAGCGGGAGGCGTGGATGAGGGAGGAAGCGGCCCGGCGGCGTCCTGAGCGGCGAGCGCCGGGGCTGAGGGGGCCCGCCTCTGCCGGCTCAGCGCCTGGCGCCTGGCGCCTGGCGCCGTCGTGCGCGGGGAGGCGGTCTGCTACCTCAGAGCGTGTGTGGACGCCTGAGGCAAGGTCCCTCGGCCTCCCTGTGAGAAAGAAGTCAGGGTGGGATGCCCACAGCGTCCCCGCACACATGGCCCCACGGAGAAGGACGCCTTCTCCAGCCTGAGCCTGTGCAACGCGAGCGAGCGAGAACCAGAGCCTTACCTCCAAGAATCAAGCTTGAAGCCCAGCTGCCTTTTCGCGTGCAGGCCTCTCTCGCAAAGAGAGAAAGAGAGTGGCGCCCGTGGGCTGGTGCGGGAGCCGCGCGAAGATGCCCGGCCGTCGGGTCGGAGGACATCCGAGAAGCTGCCCCTTCCCTCGGCCTCACAGAAGCCCGCCCGAAGGCACCGAGACCGGCTCCTGCTGCTACCGTGACCGCGGGACCCACAGCGGCACACACGCCCCGGGACCGATGGCTCGGCAGTGCTTCGGCCAGCAGCCCCGCTTCTCTCGGGCCGGACCGTCGTCGCTGTGGGTCGGCGCCCCGGGAGCAAGCGTGAGGAAAGCACCGTGCTGCCTCCCCGTCCGGCGCAGAGCACAGGACGGCGACGCCCTCCTTGGGGCGTACATCCCTGGAGGCGCCCTGAGCCTGGAGGCCTTCCCGAACCCGAACCCCGGTGGGGGCGGGGAGGGCAGCTGGGAGGGGAGGGAGCGCTGAACAAGTGCCTCGGCAGAACTGCGGCACGGGCCACTTGCCCCGGACACCGCACTCCGTGCCGGGGAGAGAGAAGCAAGCGGTCGGGACGCCCAGAAGCACAGAGCAAGGCACCTGCTCCTCTGCTCCACGAGCGAGCCGCACGGACGAGGCCCGGTCAGCTCGTTCCCCCTCATGCCAGAAGGCCTCCTGTCAGACGCTGGCGAACGTACACACCCCTCGCCCCGCCCCGCCGGCCCGGGGGCTCTGGCCTCCACCCAGGGGACAGGTGGGTGCCGCCAGCCCCTCCGGTGCGACGGCGTGTTTCGGGGAGACAGAGTCCTTGCACCCAGGGGCTCGCAAGCCGATCGAGCCAGCGGGCCCTGAACTCAAAGCAGCACCGTTCTCTGGGCAAAGCGTTCTCCGAGCAGCAGCGTCCGCGAACAGAGACGCGTGGACGAGAGCGGAGGCGGCCCGCTTCCTGACCGGGCAGCGCCCGGGCTGAGGGTCCGGCCGCTGCCTGCTCAGCACCCGGCGTCGTACATGGGGAGGCAGGGGGCTAACTCCGAGTGCGTGCGAACCGAACGCCCCAGTTCAGTCAAGTCCCTCGGCCTCTCTGTGAGGAGGAAGTCGGCGGGGGAGGCCCGCCCCGTCCCCGCAAACGTCGCTCCACGCAAGGGCATGCCTTCTCAAAGCTGAGCCCGGGGAACGTTCGCGAGGGAGACCCAGAGCCTTACCTCCAGGGAACAAACCAGAAGCCGAGCTGCCTTTCGCGGGCAGGCCGCTCTCTCGCGACGAGAGGCGGGCTCGCGCCGGCCGGTTCGTGCGGCCGCCCGAGGGAGGTGCCCGGCCTTCGGGTCGGAGGACGTCCTAGAAGGCGCCCCTTCCCTGGGCCTCACAGAAGCCCCGCACGAGGGCGTCGAGACCGGCTCCTGCTGCGACTGGGACCGCAGGACCCACGGAGGCGCCCACTCCAGTCTCAGAGCGCGGGCGTCCTGCTGACAGCAGCCCCTCTTCTGCCAGCCTGACACTGGCCCCCGGTCGGCTCCCCTGGAGGGAGCGCTAGCGAAGCACCGCGCGCGGCCTGCCCGTCACGCAGAGAGGGCAGGACGGCGGCACCCGCCTTGGGGCAGCCAGGCTTGGAAGCGCCTGCCCCAGACGGGGCTGCGGGGCGGGGCGGGGCGGGGCGGGGCGGCCGGGGCAGAGGGTGGAAGGCCGCAGCAAGGGCCACCGGAGCACGTCGGGGGCAGCGCGGTTGCCCCGCACGCCACGCTCGGTGCCGTGATGAGGGAAGCCGTCCTGACACCGAGAAGCACAGCGCAAGGCGCGAACGCCTCAGCTCCGTGAGGGAGCAGCCCGGAGGAGGCCCACTCGGCGGCAGCCTCCCCCAGGGCCAGAAAGCCTTCTGTCGGACGCTGGCGGAGGCTCACACAACCCCCGAGAGCTTTGCCCCCCCTCCCCCACCCCAGGGACCCGTGGGGGCCGCCAGCCCGTCCGGCGCGACGGCGCGGTTCGGGGAGCCAGAGTCGTTCCGCACAGGGGCGCGGAAGCCGAAGGAGCCCAAGGTGCCCTGAGTTCAGAGCGACACGGTGCTCCGGGTAAAGCCTTCTCCCCCCTGACCAGCCTGGGCGAAGCGGGAGGCGTGGATGAGGGAGGAAGCGGCCCGGCGGCGTCCTGAGCGGCGAGCGCCGGGGCTGAGGGGGCCCGCCTCTGCCGGCTCAGCGCCTGGCGCCTGGCGCCTGGCGCCGTCGTGCGCGGGGAGGCGGTCTGCTACCTCAGAGCGTGTGTGGACGCCTGAGGCAAGGTCCCTCGGCCTCCCTGTGAGAAAGAAGTCAGGGTGGGATGCCCACAGCGTCCCCGCACACATGGCCCCACGGAGAAGGACGCCTTCTCCAGCCTGAGCCTGTGCAACGCGAGCGAGCGAGAACCAGAGCCTTACCTCCAAGAATCAAGCTTGAAGCCCAGCTGCCTTTTCGCGTGCAGGCCTCTCTCGCAAAGAGAGAAAGAGAGTGGCGCCCGTGGGCTGGTGCGGGAGCCGCGCGAAGATGCCCGGCCGTCGGGTCGGAGGACATCCGAGAAGCTGCCCCTTCCCTCGGCCTCACAGAAGCCCGCCCGAAGGCACCGAGACCGGCTCCTGCTGCTACCGTGACCGCGGGACCCACAGCGGCACACACGCCCCGGGACCGATGGCTCGGCAGTGCTTCGGCCAGCAGCCCCGCTTCTCTCGGGCCGGACCGTCGTCGCTGTGGGTCGGCGCCCCGGGAGCAAGCGTGAGGAAAGCACCGTGCTGCCTCCCCGTCCGGCGCAGAGCACAGGACGGCGACGCCCTCCTTGGGGCGTACATCCCTGGAGGCGCCCTGAGCCTGGAGGCCTTCCCGAACCCGAACCCCGGTGGGGGCGGGGAGGGCAGCTGGGAGGGGAGGGAGCGCTGAACAAGTGCCTCGGCAGAACTGCGGCACGGGCCACTTGCCCCGGACACCGCACTCCGTGCCGGGGAGAGAGAAGCAAGCGGTCGGGACGCCCAGAAGCACAGAGCAAGGCACCTGCTCCTCTGCTCCACGAGCGAGCCGCACGGACGAGGCCCGGTCAGCTCGTTCCCCCTCATGCCAGAAGGCCTCCTGTCAGACGCTGGCGAACGTACACACCCCTCGCCCCGCCCCGCCGGCCCGGGGGCTCTGGCCTCCACCCAGGGGACAGGTGGGTGCCGCCAGCCCCTCCGGTGCGACGGCGTGTTTCGGGGAGACAGAGTCCTTGCACCCAGGGGCTCGCAAGCCGATCGAGCCAGCGGGCCCTGAACTCAAAGCAGCACCGTTCTCTGGGCAAAGCGTTCTCCGAGCAGCAGCGTCCGCGAACAGAGACGCGTGGACGAGAGCGGAGGCGGCCCGCTTCCTGACCGGGCAGCGCCCGGGCTGAGGGTCCGGCCGCTGCCTGCTCAGCACCCGGCGTCGTACATGGGGAGGCAGGGGGCTAACTCCGAGTGCGTGCGAACCGAACGCCCCAGTTCAGTCAAGTCCCTCGGCCTCTCTGTGAGGAGGAAGTCGGCGGGGGAGGCCCGCCCCGTCCCCGCAAACGTCGCTCCACGCAAGGGCATGCCTTCTCAAAGCTGAGCCCGGGGAACGTTCGCGAGGGAGACCCAGAGCCTTACCTCCAGGGAACAAACCAGAAGCCGAGCTGCCTTTCGCGGGCAGGCCGCTCTCTCGCGACGAGAGGCGGGCTCGCGCCGGCCGGTTCGTGCGGCCGCCCGAGGGAGGTGCCCGGCCTTCGGGTCGGAGGACGTCCTAGAAGGCGCCCCTTCCCTGGGCCTCACAGAAGCCCCGCACGAGGGCGTCGAAACCGGCTCCTGCTGCGACTGGGACCGCAGGACCCACGGAGGCGCCCACTCCAGTCTCAGAGCGCGGGCGTCCTGCTGACAGCAGCCCCTCTTCTGCCAGCCTGACACTGGCCCCCGGTCGGCTCCCCTGGAGGGAGCGCTAGCGAAGCACCGCGCGCGGCCTGCCCGTCACGCAGAGAGGGCAGGACGGCGGCACCCGCCTTGGGGCAGCCAGGCTTGGAAGCGCCTGCCCCAGACGGGGCTGCGGGGCGGGGCGGGGCGGGGCGGGGCGGCCGGGGCAGAGGGTGGAAGGCCGCAGCAAGGGCCACCGGAGCACGTCGGGGGCAGCGCGGTTGCCCCGCACGCCACGCTCGGTGCCGTGATGAGGGAAGCCGTCCTGACACCGAGAAGCACAGCGCAAGGCGCGAACGCCTCAGCTCCGTGAGGGAGCAGCCCGGAGGAGGCCCACTCGGCGGCAGCCTCCCCCAGGGCCAGAAAGCCTTCTGTCGGACGCTGGCGGAGGCTCACACAACCCCCGAGAGCTTTGCCCCCCCTCCCCCACCCCAGGGACCCGTGGGGGCCGCCAGCCCGTCCGGCGCGACGGCGCGGTTCGGGGAGCCAGAGTCGTTCCGCACAGGGGCGCGGAAGCCGAAGGAGCCCAAGGTGCCCTGAGTTCAGAGCGACACGGTGCTCCGGGTAAAGCCTTCTCCCCCCTGACCAGCCTGGGCGAAGCGGGAGGCGTGGATGAGGGAGGAAGCGGCCCGGCGGCGTCCTGAGCGGCGAGCGCCGGGGCTGAGGGGGCCCGCCTCTGCCGGCTCAGCGCCTGGCGCCTGGCGCCTGGCGCCGTCGTGCGCGGGGAGGCGGTCTGCTACCTCAGAGCGTGTGTGGACGCCTGAGGCAAGGTCCCTCGGCCTCCCTGTGAGAAAGAAGTCAGGGTGGGATGCCCACAGCGTCCCCGCACACATGGCCCCACGGAGAAGGACGCCTTCTCCAGCCTGAGCCTGTGCAACGCGAGCGAGCGAGAACCAGAGCCTTACCTCCAAGAATCAAGCTTGAAGCCCAGCTGCCTTTTCGCGTGCAGGCCTCTCTCGCAAAGAGAGAAAGAGAGTGGCGCCCGTGGGCTGGTGCGGGAGCCGCGCGAAGATGCCCGGCCGTCGGGTCGGAGGACATCCGAGAAGCTGCCCCTTCCCTCGGCCTCACAGAAGCCCGCCCGAAGGCACCGAGACCGGCTCCTGCTGCTACCGTGACCGCGGGACCCACAGCGGCACACACGCCCCGGGACCGATGGCTCGGCAGTGCTTCGGCCAGCAGCCCCGCTTCTCTCGGGCCGGACCGTCGTCGCTGTGGGTCGGCGCCCCGGGAGCAAGCGTGAGGAAAGCACCGTGCTGCCTCCCCGTCCGGCGCAGAGCACAGGACGGCGACGCCCTCCTTGGGGCGTACATCCCTGGAGGCGCCCTGAGCCTGGAGGCCTTCCCGAACCCGAACCCCGGTGGGGGCGGGGAGGGCAGCTGGGAGGGGAGGGAGCGCTGAACAAGTGCCTCGGCAGAACTGCGGCACGGGCCACTTGCCCCGGACACCGCACTCCGTGCCGGGGAGAGAGAAGCAAGCGGTCGGGACGCCCAGAAGCACAGAGCAAGGCACCTGCTCCTCTGCTCCACGAGCGAGCCGCACGGACGAGGCCCGGTCAGCTCGTTCCCCCTCATGCCAGAAGGCCTCCTGTCAGACGCTGGCGAACGTACACACCCCTCGCCCCGCCCCGCCGGCCCGGGGGCTCTGGCCTCCACCCAGGGGACAGGTGGGTGCCGCCAGCCCCTCCGGTGCGACGGCGTGTTTCGGGGAGACAGAGTCCTTGCACCCAGGGGCTCGCAAGCCGATCGAGCCAGCGGGCCCTGAACTCAAAGCAGCACCGTTCTCTGGGCAAAGCGTTCTCCGAGCAGCAGCGTCCGCGAACAGAGACGCGTGGACGAGAGCGGAGGCGGCCCGCTTCCTGACCGGGCAGCGCCCGGGCTGAGGGTCCGGCCGCTGCCTGCTCAGCACCCGGCGTCGTACATGGGGAGGCAGGGGGCTAACTCCGAGTGCGTGCGAACCGAACGCCCCAGTTCAGTCAAGTCCCTCGGCCTCTCTGTGAGGAGGAAGTCGGCGGGGGAGGCCCGCCCCGTCCCCGCAAACGTCGCTCCACGCAAGGGCATGCCTTCTCAAAGCTGAGCCCGGGGAACGTTCGCGAGGGAGACCCAGAGCCTTACCTCCAGGGAACAAACCAGAAGCCGAGCTGCCTTTCGCGGGCAGGCCGCTCTCTCGCGACGAGAGGCGGGCTCGCGCCGGCCGGTTCGTGCGGCCGCCCGAGGGAGGTGCCCGGCCTTCGGGTCGGAGGACGTCCTAGAAGGCGCCCCTTCCCTGGGCCTCACAGAAGCCCCGCACGAGGGCGTCGAAACCGGCTCCTGCTGCGACTGGGACCGCAGGACCCACGGAGGCGCCCACTCCAGTCTCAGAGCGCGGGCGTCCTGCTGACAGCAGCCCCTCTTCTGCCAGCCTGACACTGGCCCCCGGTCGGCTCCCCTGGAGGGAGCGCTAGCGAAGCACCGCGCGCGGCCTGCCCGTCACGCAGAGAGGGCAGGACGGCGGCACCCGCCTTGGGGCAGCCAGGCTTGGAAGCGCCTGCCCCAGACGGGGCTGCGGGGCGGGGCGGGGCGGGGCGGGGCGGCCGGGGCAGAGGGTGGAAGGCCGCAGCAAGGGCCACCGGAGCACGTCGGGGGCAGCGCGGTTGCCCCGCACGCCACGCTCGGTGCCGTGATGAGGGAAGCCGTCCTGACACCGAGAAGCACAGCGCAAGGCGCGAACGCCTCAGCTCCGTGAGGGAGCAGCCCGGAGGAGGCCCACTCGGCGGCAGCCTCCCCCAGGGCCAGAAAGCCTTCTGTCGGACGCTGGCGGAGGCTCACACAACCCCCGAGAGCTTTGCCCCCCCTCCCCCACCCCAGGGACCCGTGGGGGCCGCCAGCCCGTCCGGCGCGACGGCGCGGTTCGGGGAGCCAGAGTCGTTCCGCACAGGGGCGCGGAAGCCGAAGGAGCCCAAGGTGCCCTGAGTTCAGAGCGACACGGTGCTCCGGGTAAAGCCTTCTCCCCCCTGACCAGCCTGGGCGAAGCGGGAGGCGTGGATGAGGGAGGAAGCGGCCCGGCGGCGTCCTGAGCGGCGAGCGCCGGGGCTGAGGGGGCCCGCCTCTGCCGGCTCAGCGCCTGGCGCCTGGCGCCTGGCGCCGTCGTGCGCGGGGAGGCGGTCTGCTACCTCAGAGCGTGTGTGGACGCCTGAGGCAAGGTCCCTCGGCCTCCCTGTGAGAAAGAAGTCAGGGTGGGATGCCCACAGCGTCCCCGCACACATGGCCCCACGGAGAAGGACGCCTTCTCCAGCCTGAGCCTGTGCAACGCGAGCGAGCGAGAACCAGAGCCTTACCTCCAAGAATCAAGCTTGAAGCCCAGCTGCCTTTTCGCGTGCAGGCCTCTCTCGCAAAGAGAGAAAGAGAGTGGCGCCCGTGGGCTGGTGCGGGAGCCGCGCGAAGATGCCCGGCCGTCGGGTCGGAGGACATCCGAGAAGCTGCCCCTTCCCTCGGCCTCACAGAAGCCCGCCCGAAGGCACCGAGACCGGCTCCTGCTGCTACCGTGACCGCGGGACCCACAGCGGCACACACGCCCCGGGACCGATGGCTCGGCAGTGCTTCGGCCAGCAGCCCCGCTTCTCTCGGGCCGGACCGTCGTCGCTGTGGGTCGGCGCCCCGGGAGCAAGCGTGAGGAAAGCACCGTGCTGCCTCCCCGTCCGGCGCAGAGCACAGGACGGCGACGCCCTCCTTGGGGCGTACATCCCTGGAGGCGCCCTGAGCCTGGAGGCCTTCCCGAACCCGAACCCCGGTGGGGGCGGGGAGGGCAGCTGGGAGGGGAGGGAGCGCTGAACAAGTGCCTCGGCAGAACTGCGGCACGGGCCACTTGCCCCGGACACCGCACTCCGTGCCGGGGAGAGAGAAGCAAGCGGTCGGGACGCCCAGAAGCACAGAGCAAGGCACCTGCTCCTCTGCTCCACGAGCGAGCCGCACGGACGAGGCCCGGTCAGCTCGTTCCCCCTCATGCCAGAAGGCCTCCTGTCAGACGCTGGCGAACGTACACACCCCTCGCCCCGCCCCGCCGGCCCGGGGGCTCTGGCCTCCACCCAGGGGACAGGTGGGTGCCGCCAGCCCCTCCGGTGCGACGGCGTGTTTCGGGGAGACAGAGTCCTTGCACCCAGGGGCTCGCAAGCCGATCGAGCCAGCGGGCCCTGAACTCAAAGCAGCACCGTTCTCTGGGCAAAGCGTTCTCCGAGCAGCAGCGTCCGCGAACAGAGACGCGTGGACGAGAGCGGAGGCGGCCCGCTTCCTGACCGGGCAGCGCCCGGGCTGAGGGTCCGGCCGCTGCCTGCTCAGCACCCGGCGTCGTACATGGGGAGGCAGGGGGCTAACTCCGAGTGCGTGCGAACCGAACGCCCCAGTTCAGTCAAGTCCCTCGGCCTCTCTGTGAGGAGGAAGTCGGCGGGGGAGGCCCGCCCCGTCCCCGCAAACGTCGCTCCACGCAAGGGCATGCCTTCTCAAAGCTGAGCCCGGGGAACGTTCGCGAGGGAGACCCAGAGCCTTACCTCCAGGGAACAAACCAGAAGCCGAGCTGCCTTTCGCGGGCAGGCCGCTCTCTCGCGACGAGAGGCGGGCTCGCGCCGGCCGGTTCGTGCGGCCGCCCGAGGGAGGTGCCCGGCCTTCGGGTCGGAGGACGTCCTAGAAGGCGCCCCTTCCCTGGGCCTCACAGAAGCCCCGCACGAGGGCGTCGAAACCGGCTCCTGCTGCGACTGGGACCGCAGGACCCACGGAGGCGCCCACTCCAGTCTCAGAGCGCGGGCGTCCTGCTGACAGCAGCCCCTCTTCTGCCAGCCTGACACTGGCCCCCGGTCGGCTCCCCTGGAGGGAGCGCTAGCGAAGCACCGCGCGCGGCCTGCCCGTCACGCAGAGAGGGCAGGACGGCGGCACCCGCCTTGGGGCAGCCAGGCTTGGAAGCGCCTGCCCCAGACGGGGCTGCGGGGCGGGGCGGGGCGGGGCGGGGCGGCCGGGGCAGAGGGTGGAAGGCCGCAGCAAGGGCCACCGGAGCACGTCGGGGGCAGCGCGGTTGCCCCGCACGCCACGCTCGGTGCCGTGATGAGGGAAGCCGTCCTGACACCGAGAAGCACAGCGCAAGGCGCGAACGCCTCAGCTCCGTGAGGGAGCAGCCCGGAGGAGGCCCACTCGGCGGCAGCCTCCCCCAGGGCCAGAAAGCCTTCTGTCGGACGCTGGCGGAGGCTCACACAACCCCCGAGAGCTTTGCCCCCCCTCCCCCACCCCAGGGACCCGTGGGGGCCGCCAGCCCGTCCGGCGCGACGGCGCGGTTCGGGGAGCCAGAGTCGTTCCGCACAGGGGCGCGGAAGCCGAAGGAGCCCAAGGTGCCCTGAGTTCAGAGCGACACGGTGCTCCGGGTAAAGCCTTCTCCCCCCTGACCAGCCTGGGCGAAGCGGGAGGCGTGGATGAGGGAGGAAGCGGCCCGGCGGCGTCCTGAGCGGCGAGCGCCGGGGCTGAGGGGGCCCGCCTCTGCCGGCTCAGCGCCTGGCGCCTGGCGCCTGGCGCCGTCGTGCGCGGGGAGGCGGTCTGCTACCTCAGAGCGTGTGTGGACGCCTGAGGCAAGGTCCCTCGGCCTCCCTGTGAGAAAGAAGTCAGGGTGGGATGCCCACAGCGTCCCCGCACACATGGCCCCACGGAGAAGGACGCCTTCTCCAGCCTGAGCCTGTGCAACGCGAGCGAGCGAGAACCAGAGCCTTACCTCCAAGAATCAAGCTTGAAGCCCAGCTGCCTTTTCGCGTGCAGGCCTCTCTCGCAAAGAGAGAAAGAGAGTGGCGCCCGTGGGCTGGTGCGGGAGCCGCGCGAAGATGCCCGGCCGTCGGGTCGGAGGACATCCGAGAAGCTGCCCCTTCCCTCGGCCTCACAGAAGCCCGCCCGAAGGCACCGAGACCGGCTCCTGCTGCTACCGTGACCGCGGGACCCACAGCGGCACACACGCCCCGGGACCGATGGCTCGGCAGTGCTTCGGCCAGCAGCCCCGCTTCTCTCGGGCCGGACCGTCGTCGCTGTGGGTCGGCGCCCCGGGAGCAAGCGTGAGGAAAGCACCGTGCTGCCTCCCCGTCCGGCGCAGAGCACAGGACGGCGACGCCCTCCTTGGGGCGTACATCCCTGGAGGCGCCCTGAGCCTGGAGGCCTTCCCGAACCCGAACCCCGGTGGGGGCGGGGAGGGCAGCTGGGAGGGGAGGGAGCGCTGAACAAGTGCCTCGGCAGAACTGCGGCACGGGCCACTTGCCCCGGACACCGCACTCCGTGCCGGGGAGAGAGAAGCAAGCGGTCGGGACGCCCAGAAGCACAGAGCAAGGCACCTGCTCCTCTGCTCCACGAGCGAGCCGCACGGACGAGGCCCGGTCAGCTCGTTCCCCCTCATGCCAGAAGGCCTCCTGTCAGACGCTGGCGAACGTACACACCCCTCGCCCCGCCCCGCCGGCCCGGGGGCTCTGGCCTCCACCCAGGGGACAGGTGGGTGCCGCCAGCCCCTCCGGTGCGACGGCGTGTTTCGGGGAGACAGAGTCCTTGCACCCAGGGGCTCGCAAGCCGATCGAGCCAGCGGGCCCTGAACTCAAAGCAGCACCGTTCTCTGGGCAAAGCGTTCTCCGAGCAGCAGCGTCCGCGAACAGAGACGCGTGGACGAGAGCGGAGGCGGCCCGCTTCCTGACCGGGCAGCGCCCGGGCTGAGGGTCCGGCCGCTGCCTGCTCAGCACCCGGCGTCGTACATGGGGAGGCAGGGGGCTAACTCCGAGTGCGTGCGAACCGAACGCCCCAGTTCAGTCAAGTCCCTCGGCCTCTCTGTGAGGAGGAAGTCGGCGGGGGAGGCCCGCCCCGTCCCCGCAAACGTCGCTCCACGCAAGGGCATGCCTTCTCAAAGCTGAGCCCGGGGAACGTTCGCGAGGGAGACCCAGAGCCTTACCTCCAGGGAACAAACCAGAAGCCGAGCTGCCTTTCGCGGGCAGGCCGCTCTCTCGCGACGAGAGGCGGGCTCGCGCCGGCCGGTTCGTGCGGCCGCCCGAGGGAGGTGCCCGGCCTTCGGGTCGGAGGACGTCCTAGAAGGCGCCCCTTCCCTGGGCCTCACAGAAGCCCCGCACGAGGGCGTCGAAACCGGCTCCTGCTGCGACTGGGACCGCAGGACCCACGGAGGCGCCCACTCCAGTCTCAGAGCGCGGGCGTCCTGCTGACAGCAGCCCCTCTTCTGCCAGCCTGACACTGGCCCCCGGTCGGCTCCCCTGGAGGGAGCGCTAGCGAAGCACCGCGCGCGGCCTGCCCGTCACGCAGAGAGGGCAGGACGGCGGCACCCGCCTTGGGGCAGCCAGGCTTGGAAGCGCCTGCCCCAGACGGGGCTGCGGGGCGGGGCGGGGCGGGGCGGGGCGGCCGGGGCAGAGGGTGGAAGGCCGCAGCAAGGGCCACCGGAGCACGTCGGGGGCAGCGCGGTTGCCCCGCACGCCACGCTCGGTGCCGTGATGAGGGAAGCCGTCCTGACACCGAGAAGCACAGCGCAAGGCGCGAACGCCTCAGCTCCGTGAGGGAGCAGCCCGGAGGAGGCCCACTCGGCGGCAGCCTCCCCCAGGGCCAGAAAGCCTTCTGTCGGACGCTGGCGGAGGCTCACACAACCCCCGAGAGCTTTGCCCCCCCTCCCCCACCCCAGGGACCCGTGGGGGCCGCCAGCCCGTCCGGCGCGACGGCGCGGTTCGGGGAGCCAGAGTCGTTCCGCACAGGGGCGCGGAAGCCGAAGGAGCCCAAGGTGCCCTGAGTTCAGAGCGACACGGTGCTCCGGGTAAAGCCTTCTCCCCCCTGACCAGCCTGGGCGAAGCGGGAGGCGTGGATGAGGGAGGAAGCGGCCCGGCGGCGTCCTGAGCGGCGAGCGCCGGGGCTGAGGGGGCCCGCCTCTGCCGGCTCAGCGCCTGGCGCCTGGCGCCTGGCGCCGTCGTGCGCGGGGAGGCGGTCTGCTACCTCAGAGCGTGTGTGGACGCCTGAGGCAAGGTCCCTCGGCCTCCCTGTGAGAAAGAAGTCAGGGTGGGATGCCCACAGCGTCCCCGCACACATGGCCCCACGGAGAAGGACGCCTTCTCCAGCCTGAGCCTGTGCAACGCGAGCGAGCGAGAACCAGAGCCTTACCTCCAAGAATCAAGCTTGAAGCCCAGCTGCCTTTTCGCGTGCAGGCCTCTCTCGCAAAGAGAGAAAGAGAGTGGCGCCCGTGGGCTGGTGCGGGAGCCGCGCGAAGATGCCCGGCCGTCGGGTCGGAGGACATCCGAGAAGCTGCCCCTTCCCTCGGCCTCACAGAAGCCCGCCCGAAGCACCGAGACCGGCTCCTGCTGCTACCGTGACCGCGGGACCCACAGCGGCACACACGCCCCGGGACCGATGGCTCGGCAGTGCTTCGGCCAGCAGCCCCGCTTCTCTCGGGCCGGACCGTCGTCGCTGTGGGTCGGCGCCCCGGGAGCAAGCGTGAGGAAAGCACCGTGCTGCCTCCCGTCCGGCGCAGAGCACAGGACGGCGACGCCCTCCTTGGGGCGTACATCCCTGGAGGCGCCCTGAGCCTGGAGGCCTTCCCGAACCCGAACCCCGGTGGGGGCGGGGAGGGCAGCTGGGAGGGGAGGGAGCGCTGAACAAGTGCCTCGGCAGAACTGCGGCACGGGGCACTTGCCCCGGACACCGCACTCCGTGCCGGGGAGAGAGAAGCAAGCGGTCGGGACGCCCAGAAGCACAGAGCAAGGCACCTGCTCCTCTGCTCCACGAGCGAGCCGCACGGACGAGGCCCGGTCAGCTCGTTCCCCCTCATGCCAGAAGGCCTCCTGTCAGACGCTGGCGAACGTACACACCCCTCGCCCCGCCCCGCCGGCCCGGGGGCTCTGGCCTCCACCCAGGGGACAGGTGGGTGCCGCCAGCCCCTCCGGTGCGACGGCGTGTTTCGGGGAGACAGAGTCCTTGCACCCAGGGGCTCGCAAGCGATCGAGCCAGCGGGCCCTGAACTCAAAGCAGCACCGTTCTCTGGGCAAAGCGTTCTCCGAGCAGCAGCGTCCGCGAACAGAGACGCGTGGACGAGAGCGGAGGCGGCCCGCTTCCTGACCGGGCAGCGCCCGGGCTGAGGGTCCGGCCGCTGCCTGCTCAGCACCCGGCGTCGTACATGGGGAGGCAGGGGGCTAACTCCGAGTGCGTGCGAACCGAACGCCCCAGTTCAGTCAAGTCCCTCGGCCTCTCTGTGAGGAGGAAGTCGGCGGGGGAGGCCCGCCCCGTCCCCGCAAACGTCGCTCCACGCAAGGGCATGCCTTCTCAAAGCTGAGCCGGGGAACGTTCGCGAGGGAGACCCAGAGCCTTACCTCCAGGGAACAAACCAGAAGCCGAGCTGCCTTTCGCGGGCAGGCCGCTCTCTCGCGACGAGAGGCGGGCTCGCGCCGGCCGGTTCGTGCGGCCGCCCGAGGGAGGTGCCCGGCCTTCGGGTCGGAGGACGTCCTAGAAGGCGCCCCTTCCCTGGGCCTCACAGAAGCCCCGCACGAGGGCGTCGAAACCGGCTCCTGCTGCGACTGGGACCGCAGGACCCACGGAGGCGCCCACTCCAGTCTCAGAGCGCGGGCGTCCTGCTGACAGCAGCCCCTCTTCTGCCAGCCTGACACTGGCCCCCGGTCGGCTCCCCTGGAGGGAGCGCTAGCGAAGCACCGCGCGCGGCCTCCCCGTCACGCAGAGAGGGCAGGACGGCGGCACCCGCCTTGGGGCAGCCAGGCTTGAAGCGCCTGCCCCAGACGGGGCTGCGGGGCGGGGCGGGGCGGGGCGGGGCGGCCGGGGCAGAGGGTGGAAGGCCGCAGCAAGGGCCACCGGAGCACGTCGGGGGCAGCGCGGTTGCCCCGCACGCCACGCTCGGTGCCGTGATGAGGGAAGCCGTCCTGACACCGAGAAGCACAGCGCAAGGCGCGAACGCCTCAGCTCCGTGAGGGAGCAGCCCGGAGGAGGCCCACTCGGCGGCAGCCTCCCCCAGGGCCAGAAAGCCTTCTGTCGGGACGCTGGCGGAGGCTCACACAACCCCCGAGAGCTTTGCCCCCCCTCCCCACCCCAGGGACCCGTGGGGGCCGCCAGCCCGTCCGGCGCGACGGCGCGGTTCGGGGAGCCAGAGTCGTTCCGCACAGGGGCGCGGAAGCCGAAGGAGCCCAAGGTGCCCTGAGTTCAGAGCGACACGGTGCTCCGGGTAAAGCCTTCTCCCCCCCTGACCAGCCTGGGCGAAGCGGGAGGCGTGGATGAGGGAGGAAGCGGCCC
>NW_027666347.1:12500-20566 GCF_963455335.1 Martes martes
GGAGCGAGGGAGCGAGGGGGCGAGGGAGCGAGGGGGCGAGGGAGCGAGGGAGCGAGCGAGGGAGGGAGGGAGGGAGCGAGCGAGGGAGGGAGGGAGCGAGCGAGCGAGCGAGGGAGGGAGGGATAGGCCGACCACCCGCCCCCGTTCTCCAACCACCCGCCCTGTTCACCTCCCTCCCTCCCAAGGGACCTCCCTACTTACCCCTCTCCCTCCCTCCCTCCCTCCGTCTGCCTACACTTTTCCCTCACGTTTTCAAAGTGGAGATAACATTCGCACTCCATAATTCACATGCTCCAAAGTACACAGTTCCGTAGCCTTTTTTTTCCTCAGGTTACTCACAAAGATGCGCAACCCTCGCCACCATTTCCAGAAGGTTTCCATCCCTTACGAAAAGAAACACCCCTACCACACCCTGCCCCCTTGCCATCCGCGCCTCCCCCTCCCCTCACCCTGACTCTCTTTGCCGGTCTCCCCCAACAGCCTCCGATACCCCCTCCGTCCCGCCTAGGATTGGGGTATTTCCCGTCTAGGATTGGGGTATTACGGCTGCCTTCTTCCTACCCCTGGAATCCCAAGGCATTATGCCACCCCTGGCTCTCTGGTTCCTTTTTCTCAGCGTCATGTTTTTGGGGCCCACCCAATTGTTTCCATGGATCGGCGCTCTGCTCCTTTGTACGGCGACATCGTTCTCCACGATGAGCTTATGAAGATGAGTGGAACGACGAAATGATGTTCGCGTGCCACCGAGTCCCCCGACCCTTTCTCTTAAAACTTTAAGTGGTACTAAAACAGTACCATCTCTGAGGACAGAAGTCCTAGCATCGTCAGCAGACACTGTGGAAAGGTGTTTTACACTGTCTCGCGGGGCTGCTTTCTTCCCTGGAAAAGGATTCACAGGCTATTCTGCACCCCTTAAGGCCATAACGATCTCATCATGCTCTGCTGGGGTCCTGTGTCTTGGGTCGCGTGGCACCCCCTTCCCCACGGACAGCTACCCTCTCTCCATCCTCCTACGCTGGCCCAGTAATGAGATGAAAAGCACCCCGCTTTTTCCACCAGGCGAGCCCAAGTCATGGAGGATGTTTCAAAGCCATTTCCAAGTGCTGGTCATTTGGCTGGAAAGGAGGTAGGCTATGGGGTTGGGGACAGGAGGCTACCTCCATCCTTCTGTCACCGTAGAAAGTAATTTTTTTTTTCTTTTTTCTTTCTCCTTTTCCTTTCCTTTCCCGTCCCTTCCCTTTTTCCTTCCTTCCTTCCCTTCTTTCTTTCTCTTTCTCTTTCTCTCTTTCTTTCATTGTAAAGATTTTACTTCCGCATTTGACAGCGAGATAGAGATCCCAAGTAGGCAGAGTGGCAGAGGCCACGCGCAGTGTTTATCGAGCTCTTCATTGTTATTTTTGTCGTTGTGGAAGTGAGCTCTACAACCAGGGTTGGATCTGGATCTCTACATCCAGGGCTCGAACTCAGGACTCAGATCTAAGAGTCAGCGCGCTCTATGGACAACCAGCCAGGGGACCCTGAGCTTTTTGTAGCCTAGGGAGAGAATGGGTTTCCTGTGTGCTGCCCCCGCCCCCCCCTCCCCCCCCCCCCCGTACGGCTTTGGCACACAGGTTCTTTGGAATGTGAAGCGCTTAAGAAACGGTAACCCAGGGGCGCCTGGGTGGCTCAGGCGTTAAGGGTCTGCCATAGGCTCAGGTCATGATCTCAAGCGCACGCGCGCGCACACACACACACACACACACACACACACACACACCCCGCCCCCATCGCATCTGGCTCCCTCCTCAGCGGGAAGCCCGCTGCTCCCTCTCCCGCTCCCCCTGCCCCTGCTTGTTTCCCCTCCCTCGCTGTGTTTCTCTCTGTAACATACATAAACAGAACCTTAAGAGAGACAGGAAGAAAGAAAGAAAGAGAGAGAGAGAGACAGACAGACAGACAGACAGACAAAAAGGCAATAGCCCTGAGGAGGACACTCTGCCTCTTCCTCTGCTTCCTGACCTGAAAGGGGGAGATAAAACTCGCCTAGGAAAGGCATCCTCCCTCCACGGAGCAGGAGGAAAAGAAGACATTCTCATCAGTCTGCAGACGGCATCAGAGCAGCGTGCCCAGAAAAACTTCCTCTGTCAGTTCCCTTCTATCTATTGGCCTTCCCATGGTGGGCTGAGCTCAGAAGCCTAAAACTGCTTTCCTCTCTCCTGTCATTCCTCCGCAACCGGATCACACACACACACACACACACACACACACACACACACACACACACACACACACACAAACAAGAGTTGGAATCCACCTGAATGTCGAACAACGGCACGATGCTTAAACACAGGATGCTATACTCACGTGATAGAATAGAACACAGATCCTACAAATTATGTTTGCGGAGACGGTTTGGTGGCATGGGAATGTGCTTGTTGGGTGGCAATACTTAGTGAAAAGAACTAGGAAACATTCTGCGGAGAATGGGTTCTCTCTTAGGAGGGGATACCAGATCATTTCAAAGGCTAGGGATGGTGAAATCAGTCGTCATCGTCCTCGTCGTCCTCGTCCTCGTCCTCGTCCTCGTCCTCGTCCTCGTCCTCGTCCTCGTCCTCGTCCTCGTCCTTGTCCTCGTCCTCGCCCTCGTCCTCCTCCTCGTCCTCCTCGTCCTCCTCGTCCTCCTCGTCGTCGTCGTCCTCCTCCTCCTCCTCCTCCTCCTCCTCCTTCTTTTTTAAGATTTTATTTATTTATGTGACAGAGATCACAAGTAGGCAGAGAGGCAGGCAGAGAGAGAGGGGGAAGGAGGCTCCCCATCGAGCAGAGAGCCCGATCCGGGGTCTTCAGCCCAGGACTCCGGGACCATGAACCGAGCCGAAGGCAGAGGCTTTAACCCACTGAGCCACCCAGGTGCCCCAGTTCTTCTATCTTTTCACTTCTGTTTCTCCCCCTACTCTGTTCTTTAGGGTGGTCCTTGGGCCTCCTCCCTTTTCCCAAGCCAATGACTATACCTGCTTTTTTAAGACATTGGGTCCTAAAGAGGAAGCAGGACTTTAGCTAGTGGTCTCAGGAGTGATGCTTACTTCCTAGATTAATATTGATCCGCCCAACTTTCGCTTCTCATGGCTCGTCTCTCTCTGCAGGACATAGGGGAGAACACGGGTCTTACCATGAAAGAAGCCCACTTGGGTGGGACCGTCCCTTATGGAAAATGGAATCTGGAGGAAGGACTGAAAGCAGCGTTGATAAAGACTGTGTTGCAGGTCAGAGAAATTCTGCTTTGACACCCCCCTCCACTCCCCAACCCCCCGCCCCCCCCAAAGCGAGCACTTACCTTTGATGACATGTCTTTTGTTTGTGTGTTCGTCCATTCGTTCACTCAGTTGATTATTTTTTTAAGATTTTATTTACTGATATGAGAGAGAGAGAGAGAGAGAGAGAGAGAGCCCACGAGCGGAGTGAAGGGCAGGGGGAGAAGCGGGCCCTAAGCTGAGCAGGGAGCTCGATGCAGGACTCAATCCCAGGACTCCAGCATCATGACCTGAGCCCAAGGCAGACACGCTCAACCTCAACCGATTGAGCCACCGGGGCACCCCATTATTCATTCATTCATTCACTCATTTTAAAAGACTGTATATCTTTGACAGAGAGACAGTGAGAGAGGGAACACGAGCAGGAGGAATGGACAAGGGAGAAGCAGGCCTCCCGCCAAGCAGCGAGCCCGATGCGGGGCTCGATCCCAGGACCCTGAGATCACGACCTGAGCCGAAGACAGCCACTTAACCACTTAACCGGCTGAGCCACCCAGGCGTCTCAGAAGAGCACTTCCAATACATCATCTGTTAAGAGAATATTGACCAAGGGCATTGTCACGTTTTAACATTTGTGGGCCCTGTTCCTGCACTTTCACACTTACCCGGGTCCCAAATGACTCTGCCAAACCTCAGCATGTGGGCTCTCTTTCTGTCCTGAGCACACATTGCATATCTACCTCATTTAAAAAAAAAAAAAAAAAAAAGAAAAAAGAAAAAAAGAAAGAAAGAAAAAAAAAAGAGAGAGAAAAGAAAAGAAAAAAAAAAAAAGAAATTTGATCAAAGGGGTGCCTGGCTCCATCCTCCATCGGTGGGGTGTGGGACTCGGGATTGTGAGTGTGAGCCCTATGTTGTGTGGAGAGATTACATACACATAAAACCTGAAGAAAAAAAATTTTTTTTTTTTCCAACCCATCAATTACTCCCTCAGAAGGAGCCTTCCAAACATAAAGACGAAAAAAATGAAGGAAAACCTCCCCGGTTCCCATAAGATTGGAGTCATAGAGCCTTGCGTATGCTAAAAATGGAAAATAAAATCCATAACTTTCTGTACTGTCCTTCACCATGATGACTTGTAACTCTTTATGGAAAACACACATACATATGTGTGCATATGTGCACGCGCACTTGTGTGCAGAAAACCAAACCGAACCAAATGAAACCAACTAAACAAACCAAAACCCTATATAAACCTGCAATAAATGTTGGGAAAGCAACCACCCACCCCCAGAAGAAACGCCTGCAGGCCACATGTACAGTGTACAATGCATGGGGAGCCTGTACTTGCAGTTGCTTACTTCCATGGAAGACATTTCAGGATGCCATGAGTCTCAGATGGCCCAAGTGGGCTTCTGTCGACATGTCTGAATTGTGTGCACAAGTAGAGGAAGGCTGCTAGGAGACTAAGTCGTCAGAAACTGGGAAGCCTGTTTAGTTCCATCAGTGAAGTCCCAGCTTTTGGGGAGGAACCAACGCTCAGGGAGACGCTCTGGTCTTCATTTGGTTTGTTTCTTGCTGCAGCTGTTGGTATCTTTGCGCGAGACCTGCCGTGTTTTGATTGGAAATGGAAAACAACTGATGGATGGGATCCATAGGCGGTCATGCCATGTTGCACTTGGATTTGTTTTCAGCCAAGGGGGAGATTTGGAGCCTCTGGTCTTTCATGACCTCTCCACAAATAAGACTGAAACAAAGGCTACAAGTTGTTTGCACCTTGTTTGTATCTACGTGTCCCTATGTGTTACACATCTGAGATGTTTTCTCTCCCTCTGGACGCTATTGCTAACATCCATTTGTAAAGGAACTCTTTATTTAATTACTGAGTTTAAAGGAGGCACCTGTAAAAAGCGGGCATGGTAAGAACAAGCCCAAATGTTTTTCGGGTCACATGATCTGGGATGACATTCCCTACATTCAGACTCCTGTGTCGCTCCATCGTAAAGGTGCCTCAAGGGAAGGGACCCAGTGGATGGTCCGGAGAGAGAAGGATAGACAAAAATGGAACACACCTGACTTGCCCCCTCCCCCCCACTTCCCAATAGTCAAAAGAATGAGGAAGTGGAGGAAGACGGGCAGACAGGCACTAGAAATCCGAAATCCGCTCCCCCTCCCCCCTTCCTCCTCCCCAAGTACACGCACCTGAACTGACGCCCAACCCACTGACTTCCAGCGGGCTGAAAAGCAACTACAGACAAAGCCTATTTTGCAGAATGAGATGAAGGCAGAGGTGGAGGCGGGGGCAGGCAGAGGCCAAACGGGAAAGGAAAAGAAAAGAAAAGAAAAGAAAAGAAAAGAAAAGAAAAGAAAAGAAAAGAAAAGAAAAGAAAAGAAAAGAAGAGAAGAGAAGAGAGAAGGGAAGGGAAGGGAAGGGAAGGGAAGGGAAGGGAAGGGAAGGGAAGAGAAGAGAAGAAGAGAAGAGAAAAAAAAAAAAAAGATTACTCCAAAACTTTAAATCTGCCCCGGGCCTTGCTAGCGGCTCCCTTGCCCCGCCTCCACCTCCGCCACGAGACACACCCCACCCCACCCCACCCCACCCCCACCCCAGTTTCTGCACGCGGCGGGTGTGGCTGGAGTGGTCAACTCCTCTGCCATCCCAGGTGCCTCGGAGGAGGCGGCGGCGGCGGCGGCGGCGGCGGCGGCGGCGGCGGCGGCGGCGGCGGCGCCGCCGCCATCAGCACCAGCTGCTCCTCCTCCTCCTCCTCCTCCTCCTCCTCCTCCTCCTCCCCCCCCCACCCGCCTCCCCGCCTCCCCGCCTCCCCGCCTCCCCGCCTCCCCGCCTCCCCTGCCTCCCCCGCCTCCCGCGCCTCCTTATCAAGGAACAAAAATCACTCCAAGGCCTTGGGCCACCTCCTTATGAGGTCTAAATTGGAGCACCTTCCAAATCAGCAGGGAGGGGCCCGAGGGCTGCCCTGGACTTAAACAGCCCACTTCTGACTTCCCCACAGGATCCTGAGAGTGGGGAAACAATCGACTGACTTTTTTAGTGGACACAGGTGCGGCTTTTTTGGCTTTAAAGCCAGTTCAAGGTTGTTGGTTTTATTTTAAAGAGACATAGTTTTGGAACTTTCAATGAATGTCACATATAATACAGATAATCAGCTTTTATTCCCCCCCCCAGTTTATTTTATTTTATTTTTTTCATTTCATTTTGCAGATTTTAGTTTTTTACCGGGGGGGGGGGAGGGGGAGAGAGGGAGAAAGAGAAAGAGAAAGAGAAAGAGAGGGGGAAGCAGGCTCCCTGCTGAGCAGAGAGCCCAATGCAGGGCTCCATCCTAGGACCCCGGGATCATGACCTGTGTTGAAGGCAGAGGTTTAACCCACTGAGCCACCCAGGCGCCCAAGAGATTTTATTTTTTAAGAAATCTCTACACCCAACGTGGGGCTCGAACTGACAACGCCGAGATCAAGTAGTTGTGCTCTCTACTGACTGAGCCAGCCAGGTGTCCCTGGAATATCATCTTTCAGAGACACATGCGTAGACTCGGATATGATGAGACAGCTTAAAAAGGTCTGATTGGGGGCGCCTGGGTGGCTCAGCGGGTTAAAGCCTCTGCCTTCGGCTCAGGTCATGATCCCAGGGTCTTGGGATCGAGCCCCATGTCGGGCTCTCTGCTCAGCAGGGAGCCTGCTTCCTCCTCTCTCTCTCTCTGCCTGCTTCTCTGCCTACTTGTGATTTCTGACTGTCAAATAAATAAATAAAATCTTAAAAAAAAAATCTGATTGACTTTATGGATCCAATAAAGCCCCTTGAAAATGTTGGCCTGTTAACCTTGCCCCTCAGCCTTAACAGTTGAGTAAAGAATGCCACCTCCTGGCGGATGCAGGAACTTCAGGAAATTTGGAGGGCCTCAGGAAGAGAGGAATTCACCCAAATCTACAGGTCTTGCAGGCGAATCTGATGGGAAATATTTGGCTTGGCTCCTGGATTTAAAAAGGCACTTAAAGGCTCAATCTAGGGGAGCCTGGGTGCCTCAGTCGTTAAGCATCTGCCTTCAGGGGAGTCTGCTTTTCCTTCTCCCTCTCCTTCCGCTTGTGTTCCCCCCCCAACACACACACCCCGGTCAAATAAATGAAATACAATCTTTTAAAAAGAAAAAAGTTCAATCTAAAATTCCTTATGAGAAGCTCCATCAAAGCAGGTAAGAAAGAAAGAAAGACCCCATATATGGTCACTTGCTATTCTTGCTTTGCTTATGTAGATGATTAGAACAACTGTGTTAAAACTGGACTTGTTTTACAAACAAATTAATCTTCCTTTGGCTATCTTTGATGGGAATAAAGGTGACTTTAGAGAGAAAGATTCTATTTCAATAACACACTTTTGGGGGTGGTAGTTGCTAGTTCTGATGAGTTATCTTTGAGCCTTAGTTCTTTGCCTCTAAAACTGGACTGGATCCTGAATCCTTCTGGTTTCCTTGATTCTCTATGACTCTGTGAACTAAGGTTTCCAACATTCTCCCATTCTCCTATCTTACAACCATTAAGAACTAAAACCATTTTTTTGTTTGTTTGTTTGTTTGTTTGTTTTTTCCCCCTGAAGCCTGGCAAAGAAGCTCAACCACGTGAAAGAAACTGGAGGGAAGTGGCCACACTAGCTCATCATACATAGACAGTCTTTGTGCCTGCTGCTCCATGAGCCACTCGAAATGAGACATTTGACCTACACACCAGAACAATCCGTCAGATTGTCCCTGCCCACTCCCACTCTACCCAAGGATGCTTCAAGCCTGACAGCTAGAGACCTCACTGGCAGCCCTCCGGACTTAGATACTGCATTGA